>NW_026557876.1:5342112-5648473 GCF_026930045.1 Uloborus diversus | reverse complement strand
ACCAAGATTAGCTCCTCTCCAACTCCCCCCCCCCCACTTTTTTTGTAAGTTCATTTTTGGGGGGGGGGGAGAGACAGTGTCCAAGGACTCCATACTGTCATCCAGAGGCGCAACCAAAAAATTGTTTTAGGTAAACCACTCTTAAAACCGGGAGTTATCCCCCGTAAATTTTTTTTTTTTTTTTGGAATTGTAATCCTAAGATCGCAGTTTTAGACGGTCTCTGGTGATGCTAGGAGGGAAAAATTGATGGACCTTCGGCGGAAATTTTTAGAAATTGAAATCTTAAAAACGCCATTACAGACTATATTTGTTGACGTTAGTGCAATGAAAATAATGGGACATTTTGAAGTTGATATTTCTAAAAATAGAGTGAAACCATCACCCCCTCCGCCCATTTTTCCGAAATTGAAGTTCTAAAAACGCAGTTTCAGACTAACTTCGATAATGTTCTGGGGCTCTCCCCAAAAACTATTTTGAAATATTAAAGTCCTAAAGGCGAAGTTTTAAGAGATATTCAGTGATAATAGGTGGAGGGACTTGAACGCTCTCCACCTTAAATTTTTAGAAATTGTAGTTCTTTCATTTTCAGATTTCATACGGGAGCAGTCGGACCCGAAATTTTCTCGTAATTCAAATCTTAAAAGCGTGACTGTGGACCATATTTGGTAACGTTAGGGGTTTGACCATTTTTCAAAATTGAAACTCCACAAAAGCAATTTCAAATTATTTTCGATGCTTTCAGAAAGCAAGGAGATTTGTAATTATCCCCTGGAAATTTTTCGACTTTGAATCTCTGAAAACGAGGTTTAAGAAGCTCGGTGTTTAGTTGGTGGAGGGGGGGCTTACGAAGTGTTGAATTTTGAAGACTTTCTTATGTTTTGACCGACTAGGAAAAAGGGTGGGCGGGGAATAAAAGAAATAGGAGGTGTTGGACGTAATTACCGGACCAATAGTCAGTAACCTTTGAAATTTTTTATTTTATGCTTCTTTTCTAAACCAATGTGATTTACCCCCAGCATTAGGCAATCTTAGGAAAGGAAGGATTCGAGAATCCTCCGCTGAAAGGTAAGGAGCGGCGTTTCGAGGTGAGGAGAGGTTTTAAAGGAAAGGATCTGTCTTCGAAACTTTTCAAAATTAAAATCTTAAAGGCACAATTTCGGAACATTTTTGGTAGTAACCTTAGTGAAAGAATGTTGGTTCCGGTCGGGGACTCTCCTCCAGATGTGTTTTGAAACTAATATCCGAATAACGCTTACATATATGTGTTGTTAGGACATAAATTTCCATTATCACTCCAACCGAACAACTAAAACCTATTTTAAATTTCTTGCAGGGGATGAGAGTCAGGGAGAGAACATTTCGAAGACTTTTTTTTTCAAACTGATTAGGAAATTAAAAAAAAAAGGGGGGGGGGAGGGTGAAAGAAAGAAAGGGGAACTTAATCTGCTAAGCAATTAAGTGCATCTGTTAAAAAAAAATTTAAATAAAAAAGATTTCTTTTTGAAAGAATTGAGATTTTTTTCCCAACATTATTTGCTTTTCTTTTTGTTAAAATAACTTCGTTTTCCCATGAGACGTTCTTTTCTTGAGTGAAGGGTTCGGATCCCCTGACCCCTTCTGAACACCATTGCCTGGTGCAGGGTTCCCAAACTTTAACGATTCGCGGCATCCTTTGAAGAATTAGAATTTTCTCATAGCATCCTAGTCTATGCATATTCTTGTTACCATGGACACTTGGCGGCATCCCTCATTTCTGTTTGCGGCACCCAGTTCGGAAATCTCTGATATAACGTGTTATAATTATTATTATCACTATCATATTTATTGGCCCCCCCCCCCCCCCCCCTTTTTTGTAGCTATATGATTGGAAATAATTCGTGAGCAACTAAAACCTAAAAAAAAATTTAAAAAAAACCTACCGTTATTTAATTTGCCCCCAGATTTTGGAGGGGGCCCGGGCCCCCTCAGCCCCTCCCTTATATACGCCCTTGATGTATGCGTGTGAGTGTAGGATATGGATGCAACCTGGAGATGGCTTTCGCTAGAGGAGCAGCATCGTGAGGAGCCGGTCGACGGCAGAGGGTGCTGGCAGGAAAATAAAATGATAGGACGCCAAAACAGTCAGGTGAAAGCAATAAGCAACCGTGATTGCTCAAAAAATGTTGCAAAAAAAAAAAAAAAAAAGAAAATGTTCAAGCTTGAGGACCCATAGACGGGAGTGCTCAAGGCCGGCGGGTCAGCCCGCCCCTGGGTGCACGTATGTACCAAATTTTGCTCGATTTTATGCAGCTGATTTTATGCTAAAGACAGGGGCATCCAGATGGGAGGTTACGGTGACCAGGGATGCCTATCCCCCTCAAACTCAATGGCACAAATCTCCCCCCCCCTAAAAAAAATTTCTCAACCTTTTTTCCTTTTTATTTTTCAGCTCTCTTTTTTATTTTATTATTTTTTTAAAATATTTTTTATTTATTTATTTATTTATTTTTAATTATTATTATTCTTATTATTTTATAAGAAAAGTTCTGTGCTACGCCAATGACGCACGCACGCAAACTGAATAAATGAAATAAAATACAAACAAAATAAATTAAATTAAAATAAATAATTAAATTAAAAAAAGTTCATTAAATAAATATATATTTTTTTCAACAACAACAAAAAATAAATAAATAAAATGTAAAAAATCCCCCTCCCCACAAATCTTGATGGCGCCACTTGCGCCGTAATCCCCCCCCCCCCCCTGTGGGCACCCCTGACGGTGACCTTCCAAAAAATTCTTCATTCGGCAAATTTTGTCTGGCTATTCGGCAAATTTGGAGACATAATTGTGATATTTAAACGCCCGAATGTCCCTTTTCATTAGATGTATTTTTGTGTACGTACCTGTATTTTACCAATCGGGAAAATTTGGAATTCTACTTTGCAAATTGAGAATTTCCGCCTCCCAGAAATTAAAGTTCGAGGTGATCTTGGCTAGAGAGGTCACAAAAAACTGGTCGCACACATATACAGACATTTTCCAAACATTGGCAAATTAAAAAAACACCTCAAAACGTGACCGGTGACAATCCTGGTTTGATAAATAAATGAATAAACAATAACAGTAAAATAAAATAAAAAATGGCCCTCAAATTTTGTGCAATAACAGATTTGAGTTATACCAATGCTACACTTGATACGCGTCATCAGTTTTACTTAATAAACTCAATTTCACTTCGAGTATATATTATATATACATCGAAGGAAAAGTTACTTTTTACTGCTTTTTTTTTTAAATTCAGCGATTCCGAAATAAAAATCTCAAATGCTGGGATTTCAATTTGATTTTTTGATATTTGTGGAAAACTCGGCCTTGAAAAATATCCCAAAAACATTTTTCAACATTCAACAAAGTGTTCGATCTAACCGGATGGTGTATAGGGACTTTAGTTGTATCGAATGCTTTCCCTATAATTCGAGTAAATATCAGTGCAAATTCAGATTTAAAAAAAAAAAAAATGACTAGAAGGAGGAAAACAAGCTCGCTGTGATTTCTTTCCTGAACCTCTATTTACTTACAAGCGGAAGTATCCATGGTTACCGAAGAAAGTGCCAGATACAGTTAATCTTATGATCAAAGCTTACATTTTTTAAAATTAATTATGATTGATTTACTGTTTGTTTTTGCAATTTTTATTTCTTTAAAATTTATTTTGACACAAAAATATTCATTTATTCCCATGTTTGAAAATCCAGTAATTCATCAGGTTATTTGTAGTTGGCAACAGCTAAAAAAAAAACTTCTGCTTTATGCCGTAACGGTAACCGCCGTAACCATGGATACAGACGGAACAGAAGTCAAGCATGTTGAAGGGCTGAAGATTACTGTGAGAGTGAAAGCAATAGTAACTTCTCACAAAAAAAGGTAAAAACAGCAACTTTTTCGTCTCTCTTATTTATCTTGTTTCTGAAAGTTTTTTTAAACGTTATAAGTATTTTGTGTTTTATAACTTGTTAATCTGCTTTTGTGAAGATTTTTTGCAGTTTTGTTTACAGAAGGTTCACTTTCAGGTTTGTATTCCTAAAGAAAAGCAAGAAACTTTTACTCAGCATTTTCATAGTTTGTTTTGTAGTTAAATGAAAGATTTTTTTTTTTTTTTTTTTTCAGAAAGAAGGGGATACCTTTATAGTAAAGTGCTTGTTAACTTACTATTGCTCTGTGTCGACGACTACGATATATATTTCTTTGAAACAGATAATGAAGCATTTTAAATGTCAATAAAGGAAGTATATGCTTTAGCCTTAATAGCAGCTCAGTATTACTTCAATAACAAAGGGACCATGCAATAATCAAACCCTGGTTGTAAGCTAATTTCTTACAATTGAGAGTTTCTAGTCTGGGTACGGTTTTGCCCATACTTAAAATTTCCTCCCCCTCTAAACATCTCAAAAGAAGTGTTGCCAGATGGTCAGATCCAGATTTCCCCAATTTCCTTCCAATTTTTCCCCAAAAATCGATGTTTTCTATCAAAATTCCCCAAATTCAAAAATTATTTTTCCACTAATATTTTCATAAAATGAATCGACTTCCTCTGATATTTTTGTCTCTTGAAAATTTTCTTGTAAAATTCCCCAACTTTTTTTTTTCTTCCCATTTTCGCTTTTTTTTTTTGTATTCTTTATCTTTATCTTTTTTTTTTTAAATCTTTACTAATAAAGCTGAAAGTCTTTCTGTCCGGATCTCTCTCTCTCTCTCTCTCTGTCGGGATCTCTGCGAGGCGCATAGCACCTAGACCATTCGACCGATTTTCATAAAATTTGGCAAAGAATTAGTTTTGTAGCTTGGGGGTGTGCACCTTTAAGCGATTTTTCGAAAATTCGACTTTGTTCTTTTTCTATTCCAATTTTAAGAACATTTTCCCAAGAAAAATTATCATAATATGGACGAGTAAATTACCAAGTTATCATAATGTGGGCAAGCCAATTGGCGAGAAATTCATCATGCATTATTTGTAAATATACAGGGAAACCAAAATACCTTTAAATTTTCTACTAAGGGCAAAGTCATGCAGGTGCTACTAGTCATAAATACAAGCGCCTGACTGAGAGATAAGAAATAACCGAATATTTTAACTATTAATGCGAATTCCGTAGCATAATATTCCACATAATGCGAAATGCGAATTCCATGAAGTTGAGCAAAGCTAAACCAACGCTGTTTGATACAAACAATGTAACTACCGGATGTCAAAACGTGAATTTAAATATAAAAAAAAATTCCCCAGGTTTTCCCCAAGAAAATTCTTTTCCCCAAAGAATTCCCCTCAAAACCCTTTTCCCCAGAGAGCACCAGATTTCCCCAAGATAGGGCAATTTCCCCCCAATCTGGCAACACTGCTCAAAAGGTAAGACTGAAAGGGACAAATAGGGGGGAAGGAAACCTGGTGTTCAACCTGTTTTGTGTCGGTGAAACAGGGGGTGCACTGCTAGTCTCTGCTTATTGAAGAGATAAGCCCTATCTAAAGATAATATTGTGTAAGAAGGCTACGGAAATCCCCCCTCCCATGGGCGCCCATATAGGGGCTCGAGCCCCCCCCCCCCCAGAAACTAGAACTTCCTTACTTTTCGCGCTTTTTTCTTTGCAGAAATGTAAAAACATTTCTTCTCCAACAATTAATGAATAAGCTATTAAAAATGTCAAATTTTAATGACTCTAATCTGGCCTGAAATCGGTTTCCATGGGGAAAATATCTGAGCCCCCCCCCCCCCCCCCCCCCCCCCCCCCCTTACAATTTTGTATATATGGACGCTCATGCCCGCTCCCTTTTTTTGCAGTTACCTGTAACCAAAAACAGCATTTCTTTTTGCTGTTTTTTTTAGTGCATTGCACACAGTTGTTGCATCTTTATAACAGAGCCCTAATTTCTGCTATCAAGGCCTGTCATTACAAATTTTTTTGGAGGGGAGGGGAGTCAACATCCGAAAAAATCAGATGTCTTTTCATCCATAAGCTCATTTATTTTGCATTGAGAAAGGGGCCTAACCCTAAAACACATGTCTGCAGTAATTTTTGTGCAGTTATATGTTGTTATTTCTTATTTTTACTTTTTAAACACAAAGCTATTCAATTTTATTCTGAGTGCTATCAACACATTAGTACACAAATCTTCTTTCTCTGCCATCTTCAATTTTAACCTTACAATATAAATTTTTTTTAATGCGTTGATTACTATTATAGTCTTTACTGTTTTCATATAAAGTAGAACCTTGCAATTCGGAACACTAAGGAGACTGGACAAATTGTTCCTTAAATAGAGGTGTCTCTTCTTCGGAGGTAGATGAATTTATGCATGCAATGTTAAGTCAGAAAAATTTCATAAAAAAGTAAGCCAATAACAAATGAGATAAAGTATTGAAAATATTTAATATTTACTTAAAAAAAACTCATAACTATTGAAACTGAAAAAAAAAGGAAAGAAAAATTAATTTGAATTTTGACATTTTGAATTCAAATTCTGTTTTTCGCAATCACGAGTGTGTGTGTGTATGTAGGCGTGTGTGGGGTATGTGTGTTTGTGTGTAGGGGGGTATTTATATGTGTGTAGTCATGTGTGTTTGTGTGTAGGGGGTATGTGTATGTGTGTAGGCATGTGTGTTTGTGTCTGTGTGCAGGTATGAGTGTGTGGGTAGTTGTGTGTAGGCGTGTGTGTATGTGTAGGTGTGTGTGTATGTATGTGTGTGTATGTGTAGGTGTCTGTATGTATGCATGTGTATGTGTTTGAATGTGTGTTTGTGTGGGTAGGTGTAGGTTTGTGTGTGTGTGTGTAGGTGCGTGTATGTATGCGTGTAAGTGTAGGATATTGACGCAACCTGGAGATGGTTTTCGCTAGAGGAGCAGCATCGTGAGGAGCCCGTCGATGGTGATGCTGGCAGAGGGTACTGGTGGGAAAATAAAATGATCGCACATCAAAACAATCAAGTGAGAACAATAAGCAATCGTGATTGCTCAAAAAAAAAATCACATTCTGTAGTATCAAAGTTTATAACTGATTTTCATAGATTAAAATTTTGAGTTAATGTGTTACATGGATTTTGTTTGATGGTCAGGTAATTTACAATGCAAAGCATAGTGTGATCACATTAAAATTTTTCTGCACAAAGCTTGTAATGAGTGGCATACTCTCTGTCGGGGGTGTGTCCATATGAAGAAATTAATAAGAAGGAAAAGCATGAGTGTAGGAGAGTTCAGCAAGAATTTAAGAATATTTATTTGTTTATTTGCCTGTTATTGTCACGACAATCGTTTACCAGTTATTTTTTTGAACAAAAATTGAACCTTGAATTTCAATAAATTTGATATTTCCAATGCATTTATAGTTTTTTTTTCTTTGTAATTTTTCTCTTTGACTGTTCCTTAAATAGAGTGTTTCTTAATGAGAGGCAAATACATAGAGGTTACTATTCAAAGGGAGTAGGACCAGAAAAAGTGTCTCTTAAATGGAAGTGTGCCTTAAAGGAGGTACTACTGTATTTCAATCCTCTGAAATAAGTGTTACTCCTATTAAAAAATGTCATGGAGTATTTTCATGGCTTGAGAAAACCCAAATGATATCTTTGAATACACGGGTATATTGAAATCATGTGTCAAAACTTAACCTTTGTTTACGCATCTAATTTTTGTAAAATGTGGCCATATTAAAAGCAGGCGAGGAGGAAAAGTGCTATTTTGAAATAGTTTCAATATTTTTTTTTAATCTGAGAATGTAGTCGATAAGTATTTTGAATTTTTCTTCAGTGGGCAGGTAAATGACAGCATCTGCAGAAATAAGTTTTGGAGATAGTTGAAGAAATGCATTTTGGATTCAATAGTAACAATTGAAATGTTGGAGTCAGACTTAGTTTTCATGCTTTCATGTTAGTTCTCATGCTCACTACTTATTTTTTTCAGCGAAAACCAATTAAGCAAGCTTGTACAATAAAGCTGACGTACAATAGATAGCAAAAATGCAGAAGAATGGAAAATTTGCAGATCCTGTCCATAGCAATTTTTATTTTGTAATAAAGTTTTAAAGTGGTGCATGTTTTCTTTGAAAACTAAGTTTAAAATATGAAGTAATGAGTAATATGTTTTGTATATTTTTTAATGCATCAAAATTGGTTTTTGATAAATTCTTGTATTGTTTTAAATTTAGGAATTTCTTGATTCAATATTGAGTAAAAAGTGTTTGCTTTTCAGTTCAGATATGGTGCTATTCAGTGACAAGCTGCAGGATGGAATACTACAAGAAGAACTCCAACAAAGAACTCTTAAAGTAATTTCTGCATTTTTTAAATACTTATGTATGCAAGAGTTTTTTTTCTTCACAAAAATTAATGATGCTTGAAACCTGGAAAAAAGCTTTAACAAGTAAAAAAAAAAATAATAAGTATCCATTTTTATTTGAGTGAAGTAATGTTTAAAATAATTCTTTAAAACTTAATACAGACCGTCCCCCAGACTTGGGCCAGAGGGTGCCACGCCTAACTTGCCCTTTGATTCTTACAACGTGCCCAATTTGATATTTTCCCTTGTTTTCTTTTATGTCTTTCTTTAAAGTGAAAATAGCGAATATCTGCTCCTCTCCCTACCCCCTCTTCTCCCAACTTGGATTGCCATTGAGCTGACAATGAGAAATGCATGCCTTCCATTATCAATTGCCACAAGGGATAAAAAGTGGCCTGGGCATTGCAGAAACTAAACAATGCTCTTCCAAGGACCGTTCACTTTGGAAACACTACTGATAAACCACGGCTGAATTCCCAGAATCACTTCCTTACTCCTTGCCTCAGGGTTTGCATCGCCTTTTATTCAGTAATGGGGGGATGTTTACTAGCAAAGAATACTGGCTGTCATCCTTCCTTCTTATCGCTTCATGACAAGGGAAGTGTTTCTTTGTCAAATTGACATATGTTTTAAGATAATTCTAACGCTTCTCTTCCAGCCGGATAAACGTTAAGTTAGCCCTGCATTTTATAGTCTTTTATTCAAATTCAAGATTTTAATAGTGCTTTACATTTTGAATTAGATTTAAGCAGGTGCAGTGGAGCGCCACAAATCCACCAACCTAAAATCCTCTAACCTCTGAAATCTGCTTCATTTTTTTCCGATTTTCTTTTTTGTGCTGCAATTTTTTTTTCAGTCGATAATAATCTAAATCCGGATTGTTAGCTGAAACTTTTTTTCACGCATAATTTGTGGATAATACATTCTGTTTTATTATTATGCTTTATACGCATGCCGAGCATTTTTTGTTTATAAAAATTTGTTTGTATTTTTGCTAAATATACTTCATCTTGTGTCCTACTGAAAAAATAATAAGAAATATCGAAAACCGAAAGCAGAAGCTAAAAGATTGCTGCAGATTTACAGCAAAACGCTAATACTTTGCATGACATGTGGCATCAAAGAAACTCAAAAATATGACAAAAATAAAGAACTCGGCATTCAAAAGTCAAACGCAGATGATTTTGGACATTTCAGTTGAAAACAAAAATGACTTTCCTATTGAAAATAAATACTATGTGCTTTCAAACTGGTGCTGTTTATTGGTTTTTGTTTCCTTACTGTGGTGGTTAGTCCAAGAGCAAATACTGCTTTTGGATTTAAAAGTTTTTTACTTACAGCTAGTAACAGCTGAAAGAATTAGTTATCATATTTTTTTTTGAAATGATTATAAACTATTGACAGTATGTATCCTACAACTATATCCACCAATGAAGCGATAACCTGCCTTTTAGTCTCAAAAAAATGCCCTTTCTCAAAAATGTGCCCTTTTTTAATCCTGGGGGATGCTTTGCTTAATATTTATGTACTGTGGACGCCGGTTAATTGAATCAACTGCTTTAATAAATCAATTGTCAAAAACAACAAAGTCCTTCTTTATTCAATTAGCCGCTTTATTGAATCAGCTACTTTATAGAATCAAAATTATTTAGATCAAACCTGATTCATATTAGTGGCGGCCATTGTATTAATGTTTTTTTTAACAGCATTTTGTTTCTAATTCAACTGATGTTTATCCAGTTCTAAATCAGGGTCTTCATATACATTGTTGGCGAAACATAAATTGAGCAAAAAGAAGTAGAAATCTTTTGTCACAAGGCTTATTCTCATTCTGTATTGCCCATCATTGTTAAGTGTTACTGAAGTGTCAAATTTATTATTAAACTAAAAAGTTGCCCGTCATGGTATTGTTACAAATCCTGTAAATAGTAATTATTGTAGGAACGTAACCTGTAAATAGTTTCCCGTAATGAATATACAACCCCTTTTCATATGGCTAAAGTATACGACCCCTATTTCCTTTTTGTTCATTGATAAAATTTGATAACGGTCTACTACTTTACAGAAGCGTGTGGAATATTTGAGAAATTTCTTTTCGGTGTCTATATAAGCCGTTAGCGATGGATAAACAGGAGAGTTTCGATTCAGATTTCGAACTGTGAGTGTGTATTAGCTCTGTTTATAGCGAGGCATTTCGCTGTGTTGTTTTCGTATTTGGAAGTAAATACGTGTGTAAACGTTGAGTTTACGGTGTTGTGTGATATTTGCTTAATTGCTGATGAATAATTTAGCAAGTGTTGACGATCTTTCCTGTACATAGTGTAAATAAATTTCCTGTGATTTTATCAAGAACTGTGTTTTCATTTCAAGAAAGTGGAAGTCGCACCGAATCCGTTACAGTATGATGGGTGAAAATTTGCTTCTACATTTGAACGCAGCAATTGCCTGTTTGGTGATATTTTGGCAGTTTAAGTTTTAACCTTAACTCCAGTAGTAGTGGTCATTGTGTTGACCATTTTTTCGTATCTTCATTTCCCTGAAATGACAGTCTTACCAATAAAACAGTTAAGTTACCAGATCGAGTTCAGCCTTGTCACGATAAAGCCTTTCCCTGCACGTTAAACATTACGAAAATACATTATTAAATTATCATGCCGTGGCGCGAGTTTCATTGTTGAATCTCGCGGGTTACTTAATCATTGGCTATTATTTATGTGAGGATGCTGAGCACTAATATCATATTGTCCTTTCATGTGATATTCAAATGTTTTTTTCCTCATTTCATGCCATTTGTTTCTCCACAGATTGAGAGATTGTTTCGTCATGGGTTGCAGCATTCCTCAAATGTTATTGTTCCTGAAGAGAGAATTGGAGATGACCCTCTTTCTTCATCAACAGATCCTCTTGAGATTGAGGCTGAGGCCAGAGAAGCGGAGAAAGTGTTTCAAGAAGTACGTGTATATTTAAGATTAGTTTCTTTTTTGAATTCTTTATGGTGCTTTTTGTCTCTTAAGAAAGGCATAGCTGATGCTGATGCATACCAAAATCGTCATATAAATCCAGTGTAATAAGCAGTAAGTTATCGCCACTTAACCGCACCATGGTTTGCGAATTCTCCCTGGTAAGATAAATTTGCTGTATCTACCAGTGTGTGTCGGCACTCTCAGCTTCAATGAGATAAGATATGCCTCTAGCTTGGTTATTCAATATGGAATGATGAATCCATAATTCAGACGAAACTGCCGGGCTGTTGATGCATGAAATCCTGTATATCCTACATACATTTTAAAACCTTAAAAAACATCCTATATGTTTGTGTAGTCCTGGGAAAAAAGTGTGGAATGCTTACAGTGTTATTAAAATTTTAAAAAGTAAGAGGATGCTGTGTGTAAAAATAAAAAAAGTGGGGAGATGCCATTCCCCTGTGCCTCCCTTGACTTGCCCTATATTATCCTACATTATGAAATTAGCCCATGAGTCAACAGGCAAGGATACATTTGGGGGGAGGGAAGGGGGTCATGCTGAAAAATACAACGGCCACCCTCTCTTTACGAATCAACCTATGGTTTTGGTTTTGAAAAATTTCTGAAACTGCTTGGGTGTTAAAAAACACTCCAAATAGGCCAGGAATAAGGCTGAAAAAGGCACAAACATTACAAAATATTTTCATAAGCAATGACAGTAGCAAGGTTCTACTGTACTACTGAAATCGTTTACATTTTATTCATAAAGCGTTTGAAGACGATGTGGACGGATACTATTGTCAACAGTTTGGGGGGGGGGGGGGGGGGGGGGGGGGGGTGTTGTGCAATTTTGTTGTAAGTTGCATAATTTTTTAATCCACATCATATTTTTTCCCTTTGATTGTTGTCAGGGTTGGCTTGGGTGTTAATAAAAAACTCCGAATAGGCCAGGAATAAGGCACTGAACAAGGGACAAACATTACAAATTATTTTCATAAGCAATGAAAAGAAGTAATATTTCAAGTATGTATTTTCAAAAATAATTAATGAACTGAAAATACAGTAGAACCCCGATAATTCGGATTAATTGAGATCCGACCCAATTTGGAAGATCAGCAATCCGGATTATTGGGAGAATGAAGAAAATAAATAAAATAAAACATACTGAATATCATCTTTACATAAAACATACAGAATTACACGTAGACAGTTAATGTTTAACTTGTTATTATAATCTTCTATAATCTTCTGCTGTGATAGGCCCTATGAAGGAAAAAAAATTTTCAAAGTTGCATTGCCAGGAAAAGGGAACTCCATCAAGGACATAACACGGCCTTGTCTGTGAGAGGGTTTAATAAATTAATGTTATGGAAATTTAACGATCGCTCCTCAAATATAAAAAAAAATTGATTGATCCAGAGATCCAGAATAATGGGTTTCGCATTTGCAGGGTTCTTCTGTACTACTGAAATTGTTTACATATTATTCATAAAGTGTTTGAATATAATGTGGAAGGCTACTATTCTCAACAGTTTGGGGGGGGGGGGGGGGATCATGACACCCATGTTGTACAATTTTGTTGTAAGTTGCATAATTTTTTAATCCACACTATATTTTTTCCCTTTGATTGTTGTCAGGGTTGGCTTTTTGCTGACAAAAACTGGTTATAACCGGCAAAAACCTGCAGAAACTGGCAAAAACTAGAAAATGTCTTTATTAGCTCTAGTAATTACTTTATAATAGGCAATTATATAAAGTAAAAAATATAACTCCATTTCAACTACTGGAGTTATATTTTTTACTTTATATAATTGCCCCCCCCCCCCTCCCCGAAGTCTTGATTTCTCTGTCAAGTGAATAATGCAATCATTTAAGTGCTAACACAATCTTCATCTTTGCTGTATGTAAGAAACAATACTATTGGTAAGATTCAGACTCATAAATGTAAAGAATTTCATTGGTTGAAACAGTTCTACATTAACAGTGCATATGATCAACCACAGCAAGTAATGATGTAGTTACTGACAATCATTTACTCATCTATATGTTTCATCCAAAGTGTTTATGAGTAAATTTATCATGTAATCAAGAAGAAAGTGCCCAACCTTTACTCACAAATATGAACCCTGATTATGTACCTTATACCATAGCTTTGCAAAACCTCGATTTCCCGAAACCTATTTCTCCAATCAAGTTCTGGCAACTATTCTAGCAACCGCATGGTGGTCCAGTTTGAAAAAATGTGCAATTGTTGAAGGTTTCGTAAATCTTGCTTGTTCCCAGGGACTGATTTATGGCAGGGGCATTCGGGGCACCAAAGAAAAGGGGGCACCAAATTTCTGTCATCAAGTTTTTTTTTTAGGGACCAGTGTTTTGGGGGGCCTTTAACTAAATAAAACAAAAAAAAAATTTGTCATTTGACAATTTTTTTAATTAGATGAAAGCTTATTAGCCAACTGTTGTGGAGAACGATCATTTTCGCTATTGAAGAGAACTAAGTGCCCTTTGCGTACTCTCATTTCTGATTTTAAATTATCTTAATTAGCTCTATTGTCACTAGAAGAAAGTTTTGACCCTAAAACTTGATTATGAGGACATTATAGATGAATTTACTACAAGAAAACAAAGGAAAAAAAATATATATAAAGAATCATTGATGCGCAGAAAGCACATTATGATTTATCTTTATCATTTGTATCATAATTTTTCCATCTGCGACTGTAAAAAAATTTCTAACATGAAAACCATAAATGTATTTTAGATTTATATTAAATGATTTCTTTGCAAAACATGTCCAAATTATTAACTTTTTTCGTATGAAATTGATATTTTAAATTTTTCTTTCTATCAAAATAATATCCAACACTTACCTTCTTATTTTGTGTTTGTGGGGGGGGGGGAATCATATTTGTCAGTGCCCGGGACACCCAGGTGTGTAAATCGGTCCCTGCTTGTTCCTTAACAATGCCAGCTGCTGGGATTGAAAGAAACTTGTGCACTACAAATTGAGGAATTGTTTAGATTTAGAAACAGCTTCTAAACTTGTATTTTGTTACAGGCTACTGCAGAGTGCAAACTACGTATAATTTGATTTTAAAAAGTGATAGTATTGTCGATAAATCTTATTTAGGTAAATATTTAATTATTTTTCTTATGGATTTTCTATTGTATTTCAAAAATTACATTTAGGTCATTTTTAAAGTTTCTGCCATAAATGTGGCATAAAGGGGTTTTTGCAATTCCGGTTTTAACCGGTTTCCACCAGTGGCTTTTACCGTCTCGGCAGAAATCTGCCAACCCTGATTGTTGTCCAATCACTTTTAGTTAGGGTTATCTCATGATCAATTTTTTGTGAAGATCTTTGAAATCTGATATTTACTGCATTGGCAGCAGCATAATTTAAAATTATTTACTTTACACATTCAATAACATATTTTGATAGTAGTTCTTTTTTCCTCCATTATTTTAGACATTGGCAAACGTCATGCAACAAAAACAGCTTCCCCAATATTTATTTCAAGTAAGTTTTTGCTTTTTCTTCTCCTCTACTTTTTCTTCTTAGTGCAATTAGTAATCTCTTATAAAAATTTACTTTGAAAATATTCACTGTGGGCTCAAGATGTCGTAAAAAAAATTTTTATGACTGCACACTGCAGTGTAATGATAATCAAATTTTTGCTCATTTTTTTCCCCTTAAAAAATTTGAAGATGAAATTTTGTACATTTTTATTCTAAAAATTCTTTTAAAAATGTAGTATATGTTCTTCCATCTATTGATTTTTTTTCTGGATATATTTGCTTGTTTCTTTTTCTGCATCCTTCGGAGGATATTTTTATTTTAAGGATATTTTTATTTTAAGCAAAATGACAAAATGTGAAAGTTTAAAAGATTTTATTTATTTATTTGCTTTTGTGGTACAGACAAAAGGATGCCAAATTCCGCATTTTTGTACAAGTAGAGTAGTGAAAGAAAAGATATAGTGTGAAAGGATCTTGTGAGATCTCTGCAGAAAAATGATAAATTGTGCACAAAGAAAGATTTTTTATTGTGGAGTTTTAGATATATCATGAAAATTCTTGAATTTTCATTATTGTCACTCAGAATTGGGTAGGAAACTGTATGGAATTGACTAAGATTAGTTTTATGTTCGTAGTAATGAAACTTCTTGATTTTCGTTGGAACAAAAAAAAAAAAAAAAACGTGCTAAACTCTTAGATTTATTTACTGATAACTTATCACGCATTCCAACAAAAGTGCAGATGTATTGATCTTTTTTTGGAATGATGTTGATGATGAAAATTGAGGCGTTTGACAGTGATAGTTATGAGGCTGATTGAGGTAATGATTGAGCATGGCCCCTCTAGATGGCGCTGACGCTTTCAGGCCTTGACAATTTATAACTTTTCTGTGTTAAACCGATGCAATTATGATCTGTTCTTGAAATAGAACGGAATCCTGTGCCAAATCAATGATCAACCAATCAATGACAAGTTTCAAATTTGGTTTATCTTTGATTGGACGTCACCCATTTTGACTGCAAGAGTCACTGAACGGAACCCTGGCATCTAACAATCGATGGCAACGTAATAGAAAACAGGGGTTCCCTCTAGTAGTGCCCTATTTGCTGCCATGAGGTTCAGCCGTTGTCATGGCCTATAAGCATAAACGAAATTTAGTGGGACCATGAATTGAGTTATTAAACTAAAAAACTAAAAGAGTTAAAGACATAATTCAGGAGGAAACTTTCAGACAATTTTATATTATTTCTGCTGCAGAGGGGATTAATAAGAAGACAGGAGTATCATAATCCCTTGTTGGAGATAAAATTGTATATAATAGTATTATTTTGTGTATGAACCTGTGTACTATAAGCATTGTTGAAATTTGATCTATATGATTTAAATTTGTTTATTAGCTCTTGCAGCAGAGACAAAGTGAAACTTCAGCTATACTCAAACATTATGATGATATCATCTCAATGATGAAAAAGGTAACTTTTTTTAGTGTGTGTTCATCTTTGTCTGTAGTTTGAAAGATAAGTAACAAATTGGGCAATAGAAATGCAGGCCTAGGAACTAGTCTTTTTTTTCACTATTTGTCTCTTTTTTTTAGTGTCTCTAAAGTATCTATTTTCATGTTTTAGTTTCTAAACTCTCTTCTTTTTTTTTCTGTGAGTGCTATGAAAATCTGACTTTTGACGCCTGTTGAAACGATTTCAGTTCGCGGTAGTTCGTTTAGAATCTTTTCATCATGAATGAAAAAAAAATCTAAACTTTTTGAAATCGACCACGAGTAGGAAAGTTGCTTCATACAATAAAAACAATTCATACCTGCCACAGAAAGCAATTGACCACATGATTCGTTATTTACCAATCTCATTTTCATTAGAATGAGATATGCTCAACCGCAGCAAAGCGATTTTAATAAACAATCTTTATTACCCAATTTAAAAAAATAATAGAAAAGGGAATAAACCATCCAACATTAAAAACAAAAACAAAAAGTTTTGGTAGAACAAAAGACCTCAGAAACAAAGATTAAATACAGTATTAATATTCATGTTCCTATTCCTATCTAGTTCTAAGGCTAAATTACTATCCACCACTTTTCCTCTCTTTTGAAATAAAAATTCAAAAAGTAAAATACTTAAAATATAAACTATTTAGAACATGACTAAATTAATTCACATCAAGCATGAAGAAACAGCTAAAAGTATGTGGAAATCTTGGCATAAAATGTATGAACAAAAACATTTCAGAACAAAGTTATTTTCACAAAGAAAATTATATACGTTGACGTTGAAATATGAAGAATATATTAACATGAAAGATTATGCTCAAAACATTGACAAATGGCACTCTTGCAGATATTTTTTCAAATTTTAATAAAATACTCGAGTCCCAAGCACAGTTCAAGTGATCTGTATGCGGTTTGCAAGCTACAGGTTTCTGTGCCCTGCTCCAGGTTACAGTTCAAAGTTTAATCCCGTGGATTTCTAACAGTCGAAAATCATTATATTTATGCTTTTGGACATGTTAGAGTAACATCCCTTTACACCATTTCATGCCAGGCATTGAAGTTTTTATGAGTGTGAAAATATCAGAATATCAAACATTTGGCTTATTATCTCAAAAATTCTTCGTCTAGTAAACTCTAATTCTAGTTCAAGACTGAGAGCCTCAAATTTTAGTAAATAGCACATGGTTATTAATAGCAAATGATGTTTGTGGAGAGGGACAACGACATCGCTTCATTTTAGCCAGATTCAGTCCAAAAGAGTATGAATACTTTCATTATGAAATCATAGCTCTCTGTTTAATTTACCCAAAGATTTTCTGTTTTGAATCTATAGATATCTCTCTCTCTCTCTTCCTTTTTTTAAAAAAATTTATTAAACTGAATGGTGATTTATTCATAAAATGTTCTTTACTGAAATAATGCAAAGAAATATTTATTTTTTTTAGGGCTTTTACCTGTGTACTTGTATTTATCTAAAATCTAAATGTAACATGTTATAACGGTTATGTGTATGTTTCAGAATGTGACTTATCTTGCAGTCAAAATTTTGTATATGTTTACCAGAAAAAAAAATCTTGGTAAAATACTAGGTATTTTTAATCGTTTTGTTTTGGTTTAAAGAACATTTTTATTGGCAACTTTTCTGCCCTTGGTTGATTTAAAAGTGTCTTTTTTTTTGTTCAATATTGCAAATTTCGACTGCCAAGTGGCAGATGAAGATTTTATTGGACTGTGATATTATTTTACATCGTAATGTTTCACCCCATTTTGTACCTTTTTTCACCTGGCTGAATTGAAATTTAATTAAAAATTAATGTATTCATAAAGAAGAAAAAAATGCATTTTTTATCTCAATGTCATCACGCATTTTTACAAGAATATGTTTGCAAAAACCCCTGTGACATGTGGCAAAGGAGGTAAGGGATCAAGTAATGTATGACACTTTTTCTTAAAAAGGTTTAAGAGGGCGGGGGGGGGGGGGGGAGGTCAACAATATTGAACAAAACTGACATTATTTATAGACAGTCCCAAAGTACTTAGAATATTCAACTTACTTCTTATTTTTACTCTGAGTCTTCCAGTTCATTTTTTCTTTCAAATGAGGTTTCAAAATCTGTTTAGGATATGAATGACCAAGACAAAGAGTACAGAAACAGGATGGAAAAGCAAAGTGACCTGAGGGAGCTTCTCCAGGCAAGGACGGAAGACTTTGTGTCGGAACTTATACGCGTGGGGAATGAAGAAATAGCTGCTGCAAGAGTAAGTCTTTTTTTTTTTCCTGGAAATGTATTTGTTTATGCAGGAACCTTTTTTACCATTTCCAATGTCCACTCGTGGAAGGGGCCTAAGGAACCCGGTCCCCCCCTCACTTTTTTCAGACAGTAATGTATAACTTTTTATTTGTCCCCCCTCCCCTCTTTTTTGTGCATGTGTGCTTGAAATTAAAAAAAAAAAAAAATGTATCGTATTTGAGAGGAGGGGGGGGGGGGGCGTCAGGAAATATTTTTAAAAATTTACTTTGTTGCATTTTCCCCCTAAAATATGTTTTCTAATATTCTCAACTTTTCCTCGAAGAAAGATAAGTGCAAAACCGGCCAATCACTAACAGAAGACATTTGTCCCAGGGCCTGTCCGTTTCCCTTTTTCTCCAGAGCATTATTAGGATGTATTCACCCAACAGAACTTCCTCGATAGGTCAGAGACTATATTCTTTTCTGCGGCAGTATTATTTAACGTTCTTTGGAACATCCCCCCCCCCCCCAAGAAATGGCACCCATGATCTGGCCCCCTCACTTTTTCAGCCCATGAGCCGCCTTCGGGCATTTCATTATTTTTTACCCTTGATACTTTATCTTCATGCATCATTAAATAGTTTAAATTTATAATAAACATATGATGAGCAGCAAGTTTTAGTTGTATCCGAGATCTGGCAACAAACCGGCTGCTTAAAATTTTTCAACCTGTATCATAAACCAGGCCACACTTCTTGAACATTGATAGCTTTTTGTATCTTTGTGAAAAATTTCCCATCAAAATAATACAAATAATAAACAATTCTTATAGAATGAAAACCGAAATCAAAAATTCCCAAATAAATTAAACGCAACACCTAAAATCCAAAAGAAAAAAGAAAGAAGATAAATTGCCAAAATGATAATCAAATTTTTCTCTCAAAACAAAAATAAAATTTTGTTTAGTCTTAGTCGAGAAAAAGAAAAGTGGCAACCTTCTGAACACTAATTTAAAATGAAATCGCGATAGTTTTCCGATATAAAAATAGAGTTCCATTAGTCTTAAAAGTGCTTTTAAAATTTTTCCCGGTGATTTTACAGCCTTTTTTTTTTGAAATTCGAAGGAGATGGATGAACTCTGTGGGTATTTTTCCCGGCTTTCAAATGGCGTTAAAATTGAACTGATCAGGTAATTCTTTTGGGTAGAAAGAACCATTTTTGAGCCAGAAAATTAAAATTCAAATGGTTTGGTTCTTATTTGATGTGTGAAAACCCTCCTACGTTCCTTCTCGGGTGCCCAAGTACCTCCTTGCCAAATTTGGTGGAGATCCGACGTAAACTGGATTTGTATAGGGAACATACACACACACATATATTCTCTGTTTTATTTATATAGATTTTTTAATTGTTAGAAATACTTTTCCCAATGCATTTCTATTCTTATAAAAATGATAACTCGTATATTTTTTTCTAAACATTTTTTTTCTTCATAAACAAGAAAATCACTCTTTTGGCTTCTTCAAATCTTTTTGAGAAATGTACTTAAGTTACTTTAAAATTTTATACCAACATTCCACAAATTAAATTTGTAGTATTAAATTATGCATACTAAAACGGGTAAAATAATTTTGTTTTAATATACGTAATCTTTTTTACTAATAATAAAGCTGAAAGTCTGTCTGTAGGATGTCTGGATGTCTGTGACGCGCATAGAGCCTAGACCAATCGGCCGATTTTCATGAAATTTAGCACAAAGTTAGTTTGTAGCATAGGGTGTGCACCTGGAAGCGATTTTTCGAAAATTCGATGTGGTTCTTTTTCTATTCCAATTTTAAGAACAAAAAATCATAAGATGGACGAGTAAATTACGAAATTATCATAACGTGGAACCAAGCCAATTGGCGTGAAAATTCACCATACATTATTTGTAAATATACAAGTGAACCAAAAGACCTTTTAATTTTTCTATTGCGGGCAAAGCCGTGCGGGTACCGCTAGTTATTTAAATAATCAAGGTTCGTCATTGTACCTTTTAGGATTTCTTGCCGCTCTCCTTTCCTAGGAATGACTCTACTTATTATCAGTGGTAAAATATACTTTTGAATCTGCTGCATAGCAACGTTGTTTATTCTCACCATTTTGTTGAATTCCTAGAATATTTTTAGTTTTGATTTTCCTAATAGTCTTATTATAATTTTGAAACTGAGGTAGATTTTTGGTGTCACTCTCCTGGACATCATTTCTGTTTTATGTAAAATTTTCTTTTTCATTATTTCTGATATATATATATATAATTCAACTAGGGGTACCCGCACCGCTTTGCCGGTAATAGAAAATTAAAAGGTCTTTTGGTTCGCTTGTGTATTTACAAATAATGTATGGTGGATTTTCTCGCCAATTGGCTTGTGCCCATGTTACGGTTCCACGTTATGATAATTTTGTGATTTACTCGTCCATCTTATGATAATTTTGTTCTTAAACTTCGAATAGAAAAAGAACCACATCGAATTTTCGTAAAATCGCTTCGAGGTGCCCCCCTTCCCCCCCCCCCCCATGCTACAAACTAAAGTGCCAAATTTCATGAAAATTGACTGAAGGGTCTAGGCGCTATGCGCGTCACAGAGATCCTGACAGACAGAGAGACTTTCAGCTTTATTTGCTAGACATCGATAAACGATATTTATCCGCGTTCTCATTCCTAATGTAATGTAATATAAAATTTACTTTATTCAAATTAGATTAACTTCTCAACTCTTTCGGCACGTGTAAAGTTTCAGTTTTAGGTTGGCATCCTTTGATGCCCAATCATATGCAAATGAGGCAAGTATAAATAGTGAACGATTCCAATCGTTCTCTCTCTCTTCTTTTGTGTTCGTCAGCCTCTTGTGAGTTAGGTCCGATAGGTGTTGGGGAGTTGCGAACTCCGCCTCCACTTATGGCCGGGTTTTATTCTTAAGAACTTATTTTTGTTAGTTTATTTTAGTTACTATGGACCAATAAATTTTTGGTAAGATTTTAACAAGTTTCCAATGTTCATTTCTTCACATTAATATTTGATTCTGCACCTTCCACTGTGTGATATTATCTCTGCTTGTATAAGCATGTAACATTGTTGACTGACTTACGAAATTTAGCCCTTCGGCAGGGGTGTAGCTAAGGGGGGGGTTTTGGGGACAAAACCCCCCCCGAAAAGTTAGTCTCAAAAAAAAGAGAAAAAGAAGAGAGAAGAGAAAGAAAAAAAAAAGAAGAAAAGGGAAAAATTCCAAGCGATTATTAATACATATATATATATTATATATGTATATACATATATATATATATTATATATGTATATATATATACATATATATATATATATATATATATATATATATATATGTATATATATGTATATACATATATGTATATGTATAATATATATATATATATATATACATATATATATATATATGTGTATATATATATATATATATATATATATATATATATATATATATATATATATATATAAGAAGTAACCCCCCCCCGAAAGTCGGGTCTAGCTACGCCACTGCCCTTCGGCTTTTCGTTTAAACATCGTAAGTTATCATTATTATTAGTAAAGATTAAGAGATAAGAATTTGAAAAATAACCTTTTTAACTTCAATACGATTCGGGGCCTCAGTAAAGTGTTAGTAAAAACGTCACTCTCCTGGCATTTTCTGTACCAGGTCATTATCACTAAAATGCAATATGGTTACAGGGAATTTTTCTCCTCATGTAAACTCAAAACTATTTTAATGTTATCAAATCATAAAGTTCTTGTATTAACATTTTAAATATTAATTGGGACCTTCTAATATTCGGTGTAATATTTATTTGGTTAATATTTAGCTTATTTGTATTTTTAATATTCAGTATATATTTAAAAAATACAAGAAGCATTTTTATTTTCTATAAACTGTGTTTTGCGGGAAGGAAATTTTGAAGATTATTGGGAATTATTGAGTAATTTCAGAAAGGAAAACTTTATTTATGTTTAACCTTTTTCCTACATGGTTTTAAAATTTTAATGCTTTTTACAGTTCTAAATGAAAAAATTACGTAACTTTAAAAAAAAAAAAAGGCAAAATAGACTGGTTTCAAGCATTATAACTACCTTTAACTGACTATTTTTTTTTTTATCTGTTTGCAATTAAATGTATAACTGATCCATTTGAATGTTTTATCTTTTAACTAGTGGTACCCACACAGCTTTGCGCATAGTAGAGAATTAAAAGGTCTTTTGGTTCACCTGTAAATTTACAAATAATGGCTGATGAATTTCTCACCAATTGGCTATGTTCATTCGCTCGCCCATGTTACGGTTCCACGTTATGATAATTCCGTAATTTACTATTCCACGTTATGATAACTTGCTGGGTAAAATGTTCCTAAAATTGGAATAGAAAAGAGCAAAATCGAATTTTCGAAAAATCGCTTTGAGGTGCACACCCCCATGCTACAAGCTAATTTTGTGCCAAATTTCATGAAAATCAGCCGAACGGTCTATGCGCATCACAGAGATCCAGATATCCAGACAGACTTTCAGCTTTATTATTAGTAACTTGTGGTACCTGCACAGCTTTGCCCGTAGTAGAAAATTAAAAGGTCATTTGGTTTGCCTGTATATTTACAAACAATGAATGACGAATTTCTCGCCAATTGGCTATGTTCATTCACTCTCCCATTCCACGTCATGATAATTTCGTAATTTACTCGTCCATCTTATGATAATTTTGCTCCGGAAAATGTTCTTAAAATTGAAATAGAGAAAGAACAAAATCGAATTTTTGAAAAATCGCTTTGAGGTGCACACCCCCATGCTACAAATTAACTTTGTCCCAAATTGCATGAAAATCGACCGAACGGTCTAGGCACTATGCGCGTCACAGAGATAAAGACATCTAGGCATCCTGACAGAGAGACTTTGAGCTTTATTATTTGTAAAGAAGAAGAATTTTATTAGAAAAGGTCATGTTTTTGGAAGAACCATCTTCCAGTTGTGCTACTGATGCGAAAGTTGTGGTACTTCATGACGTTTATCCATAAAAATTTCTTCAACTTTGTTCAGATACTTTTTATTTTAGTTTATGCACCTGAAATATGTTAACTAGTGAAGCACTAGATTTTGATTTTTCTAAAACTATCCACTTCAGAAAAAACGCACTCTTGGTGATTTACATGTACATATCTATGTAATACAGACATGTGTATGCAAATTATTTTATCAGTTATACATGGACCAATTTATTCTCTCTTAATTTAAACACCTAATAATTTTTAAATTTAATCCACTACTGTACTGCTAATGCCAAGACAGTGGCAAATGCAATTGAAGCTACATTGATTTCTTTGTTTGCTCCTAATTTAGGAGGCAATAATAAATCACACCGACAAATCCTCAAAGGAAATCTATGCGAAGACTCAACAGTTTCTGGATGATACTTCAGCTGATCAGGTATGCATGCTATTATCAAGGTTGCATTTTTTTTTATTTTGTGCATTTCCCCCCTTGCATATTAATAATTAGTAAAAAGTGATATAAGTTGTCTTTTCATAAACACAATCGACTCTCGATATCTCGACTTCGCTTGACTCGAATTTCCGCTTATGTCAAAGTTTTTGGATGGCCCCAAACTTCTACAAATGGTCTATACAGGGTTCGCACGGGTCATGGAAATCCTGGAAAGTCATGGGAAAAAAATTAACGAATTTCAGACCTGGACAAGTCATGAAAAATTAATATTTTCATTAAAAGTCATGGAAATTTGTTTCAAGTCATGGAAAGTTGTCTTGGGTAGTAAGAAAATAATAACAGCTAAAAGAGCGCTAGAAATATTGAGTGATTTAGTAATATTGCATGTCAATTGAACGATCTCAAAAACAAATCCGAGTTTTGGAATCCAATATCATCCGCTTCTGTAACAGCCGCTCGCCTTTTTTTGTAATGTGATTGTATTACTTAGGCTTCGCTAATTTTGAATTAACCATTATTTTCAGCACTTCTTATATTTTATATTCTGTAGTAGTAGACGTGCACGTTCTTGATTTTGCCACGCCCCCTCAAAAAGTGCAATTAAATTGCATCCGAGTTCGTTTCTTTCAACTACATGTAAAAATCCATTAATAATTTCATCAGAGTTTATCTCAATATGTTGAAGGCTTTAGAAATTGAAGACTTTAGTCAGGCAATAGAACATGAAAATAGGGGAATTATAATATTCTAAAACAGGGATGCCCAATATACAGCTCGCAAAACTGATTATTGTGGTCGGCTGAAATATCTGGTTTAGAAAAATGAATTTACTGAAAAATGTGGCTTTACTTTAATGAACAAATATACGGTCAAGTTACATGGATAATTTGTTCACTATTGACACCAAAGGGCAATGTTTTTATGAAGTGAATTTATTACTGGAAACTTAGTAATAATGACTCATTCAGTTTTTGTCCCATTATTACTATTCTGCCTTATTTAATAAATATTTATTCGACATTTAAACATCAGTGTATTACATTTCACTATATTTTTACTTTACTTGGATTTATATGCTAAATACAAACAAGAATAATTTATTAGTTTCTGCAATGTGCACTAATATTTTTTCATTCACAAGTAAGTGCTCCAATTAGGTAGTGGCATTCGCGTAAAAGTTTTTCGAAAGCCTATTTCCGAAAATTGGCAAGTTTGACATTAAATGGTACTATTCTCTTCGTATAATGAGGTCATGAAAATTTTTATGAAGTCATGAAAAAGTCATGGAATTTTTTTTAAATCCAAATTGAGTATGAACCCTGTGTATAATATTTTTTTTTTTGTTAACTCGAAGTCCACTTAGCTTATCTAAAAGTTTCAGCCAGACCTCTCTTGACATTTAATGTCATGATTTTCAGTAGTAAAACCCACTTGACTGCAAAATGTCTGAGAAAATTCTTGCTATTTTTACCATCTGCTCTTTTTGTTAGGGTTTGAAGATTGGGGTTTAACTAACAGGTCACCACTTCTTTTGATAAGAGAAAGTGCTAAAATGCACTTGTTCACGCATTGTTAATTTTTCTTAAGTTATTTATAGATAAGTTCTTTTCAGTACAAAACGAGCACAAAAGGTGAGATAAAAATAGATGTTTATAAAGGATAAGCAAGAAAGAGAGCATGTGTAATAACCCTTGAGAGAGGGTTAAAACAATTAAAACCACCAGTTGAACTGAGTAAGAGAAAGGTAAAAATTTTAACTATTGAAGAAAAAGTCGGGTTTAATTAAAGATGCAGAGAATAATCATACTGTTAAGAAAAGGACTCGGCCTGAATTGAAATTTCTGAACACAATAATTTTCCAACAAATGCAGACGTTAGTAACGCACTTTCAATTACTCATCGTTCACTTGAAAGTCAGGGAAATGTTCCAAAGGATATATTCAGTGTTGTGTCTAAAATTGATGGTTTCATAAATAAGAGAAATATTAATACAAAAAAACAAGCAAGCATAGAGAAGTATTTAGTAAATGCAAAGCAAGAAATATACAGTCGAACCTCCATATATCGAACTTCCACATATAGAAATTTTCTATACATCGAAATCCCAGCAAATTTCAATGTTCATTACATAAAAAAAATTGTTTCTATATATCGAAAAAATATATATCGAAATTTTTTTCGAGATATTTGTAGATTTTTTTTTTTACTTTAGACTGTTTGTCTCATGAAAAATGAAGGTTAGGGGAGAAAATTATACTTACTAAAGGTTGCTAAGAAACTCATAAGAAACCTGGGTTTGATGGGTGTGTAAATAGGTTGTTGTTCCGTTCTGGAGTTCTTAAATTCCCTCAAGTTTATTTCAAATCTTAGTTGTAACCACTAATACTGTAAAATCAGTTTCAAGTAATCCTTTTTGTCTGTTGATATCATTCTTAGTCTTTTTAGCTTCATTAAAAATCATTTAAGTTAAGTAAATTGATTTTTTACTTTTCTCTCGATTACACTGTCAAAACGAAACCCCCCTAATGTTGCAAATCAAGTTGAAATGCCGAAGAATGAAGATGTATGAAGGCACAAAAATGTAATTTCTGTTAATTTTTCAGTTATTAACTTTCGTTTAATCCGATGCTCGTATAAATTAGAAATTGGGTTTCATGCACGAAAATTAGCTTTAATTTTAATGTTTTAAGAGATTTTTATGATGAAATAAGATTGTTTCTATGTATCGAAATTTCTATATGTCGAATTTTTTTCCGACAATTTGCTACTTCGATATATGGAGGTCCGACTAATTTTTTATTAGTAATACTATCTTTGCTTATGTACTTCAAGTTTTACAATACAACTAATATCAC
This sequence comes from Uloborus diversus, assembly GCF_026930045.1. NCBI lineage: Eukaryota > Metazoa > Arthropoda > Arachnida > Araneae > Uloboridae > Uloborus > Uloborus diversus. The sequence continues at coordinate 5,621,601 of NW_026557876.1, read as the reverse complement.
TTATGTATTTTTTTGAGAACATAAAGTTTTCTCTCATATCTGAGTATTTGTGGGTGGTTTTTTTTAATTACTCTTACAATTGTCTCAAAAGGGAAGTAAAACTTAATTTTCGGTGTTTCGAACTTCGGCTATGTCGAATATTTTCCTTGGTTCTTTGTACTTCGAGATATCGAGTCGACTGTAAAATGGTTCTAAGGGTAAAGAAAAGTCTCCTCCTTTTTAGTTTCATTTAAAGTGGCATGTCTTGCTTCTGCATGTAAAACTGAGACATTGTCAATGTAATCTGAAATAAAAATCATTCATTTGCAGCCTTTTGACCCTCGTTCTTGGAAAGCCCCTTCGGACATGTTAACTTTCGGTACCCTGAAAGACGTCTTCATCAGCAGTCAAGAAGACATATTTCAGTCAAGAAACAAATCATTGTCTAAAATCTGTGTATGTATGAAGTTGGTGTTTTAAATTTGATCAAAATAATCATTCTCATTACTATATATATATATATATATATATATATATATATATATATATATATATATATATATATATATATATACCTGCCTTGCCTGCAATATTAGAGTTGAACCGAACCATTGTTTCGGTCACTCGTCTGGTCAGTGCTAATTCTATGTTAGCTACCAGTTTGTTTGGCACTCTTGGCTTCCTTAGAGGTTTTCCATCTCCAGCTCAGTTAGTCCTATGCTGGGCTGCTGAGTGCTAATAAGCACGAAACTGCAGTCCTCGGCTGGAAATGACTGAGCTGGCAGGGTGTATTTCATGTGTTCTCATTACTAGTTTATTGTGTTAAGGTTTGATAGTTATTAATGTTAGAAATTATATATGCTCTGAGATAAGAATTGTGACATTTCTGGGTTGTTTATTGTAGCAAGGAAGGCTGTTGGACTTATTACTCCTTGAAAAAAAAAAAATACTGCACTATATAGCATCCATCCAAATTACTTATTCTTATCTGAGATCCGTCAACTTTCATCACCTTAACCTCCAATGACTACTTCTGGGGACATTCAAAGTCAAAAATCAGTGTTGACAAACCCCTTCAGTAAGAAGAATTTCTAGTGGTAAATGGTACAGTACCCGCCACCAAGGGCGCCCATATAGGGGGCAAGGGGGGGGGCTTGAGCCCCCCTCCAGAAATTAGAACTTGCTTGATTTTAGTGCTTTTTTCTTTGCAAAAGTGTAAAAACATTTCTTCTCCAGCCATTAATGAATAAGTTATTAAAAATATCAAATTTTAATGACTCTAATCTGTCCTGAAATCAGTTTCCACGAGGGAAAATATCTCTCTAAACCATCGGGAAAATGGTAAAAAAGCAATCGAAAACTTTGCACTATGGTATGAGTAAAATGACACAATGTGTATAAAGTACAAATAAAGTATTAAAATAGAGTTAAAAAAGAGTTTTTAACTCTATTTTAATACTTTATTTGTACTTTATACACGTTGTATCGTTTCACTCATGGGGAAAATATCTTACAATTTTGCATATGGGCGCCCATGCCCGCCCCTAATAAAATCACTGGATTATAAAATCAGCCGCTTTTTAAATTCAAATCTGGAAGAACAGAATCATTGCAACATCAAAACATGTTGAAATCATCCTTTAATAAAATCACTATTGCCGTTTTATAAAATCAAACTTTTGAACAACATAAGTAAAATATTGATAAAGAAGCACCAAGAAGTGAAGGAATCGGCCTCAGAATGTGAGGAAATCTCAGCACCAAACTTCAACACATGTCAGAAAATAGTTTGATGTTATGAGATGCACTATAGAGCAAAAAGGCAAATATAATATTGAAAATTACAAAACATTTTGTTAACTTTCAGACGATATAGAATCTCTACTCTCCCTCCAATACTGTTACAATATTGGCATATTGTTGTTTGATTTAGACCCTTGGAGCAAATAAAAGAATTGAAAATTACAAAACATTTTGTTAACGTTCAGGCAACATTGAATCTTTATTCTTCAATCTGTTAAAATATTGACGTTGTTTGATTAAGACCTTTGTACAAATAAAAGGAATTATGTCAACTGTATTTTGAAATACTTCAACTAAAAACAGATGAAAAATTCAGTTATGGTTTTTAGAGTATTTACAAAACCTTTCATTTTTTAAGTGAGTGTAGGTATGACAGTTTATAAAATCAACTGTCCCCAGAACAAATGTGATTTTATTAAGCGGCGAGCACTGTACTGATGAACAAATTTGTCATAAGGTATTTGAGAGTCCAGTACTTCGGTGCAATGTATCAGGGATTTAAAAACTTCAGATGCCGCAAAATTCGGGGGTCACCAGATTTCAATAACACTTGCCTGGTCCTTTTCAGCATGCCGGAAAAATCGAGGTCAGGAAAAAAAAGTAATACTATAAAAATATATTCAGATTAAAAATGAATATAAGTTCTATACATATCTTACTAGTATTAATAAACAGTTTAATTTTGTAAAAATATTTACTAGCAATGTCATTTGTTGTTTAACAAAAAGAATATTGTTTAATAATGAATAATTTTATAAAAATTAAATTAAAACTAACTAAGCAAACATTTAAGCAGTAATTTACCTCCCTTTAAACCAGGGCTTTAGAAGTTATAATAGCCGTTCAATAAATAAAAAGTAAACTTACCTTTCTAAAAGGAACCTAAAACAATTTATTTAAAAAAAAGTTATGAACAAATTGCTGTAACGATGATTGCTTCTGAGTTAATTACTTTATTGGCATATAAGTAAATCTATTAATAATGACCTACCATAAATATTAAGCACATGTTACATGCAATATACATTTTTTTTTTGAAAGAAGTTTACTTTTGGGATTTATTTATTTTTTCCTTGCAATGGTTTGCTTTCTGATTGGAATCAAATATGAAAATTTTCTCTTGTTTTGTTGCAAAATAAACTTCAAATTATCCGGCATGCCGGAAAATCTGAATTTCCTGGCATGCTGGTCAACCTCGCCTTTTTCCCCGCATGCTAGATAATGCAGGGTAATACTGTATTTATGATCATATTATCCCCTTGCAGTAGGACTTTGAAAGCATTCTGTTGAAAAGTTTTCTTTTTACTCAATTATTTGCATTTTGCTTTAACTTTTGTGTTGTTGTGTAATAATGACATTTTTATTTATTTATTTATTTTTTAAACCAATAAACCTCTGTGTATTAAAGGTGTAAAAAAGTACTATACAAAACTAAATTGTGTTACGTTTTATTCAATACTAGTTGTACCCGCACGACTTTGCCCGTAATAGAAAATTAAAAGGTCTTTTGGTTCACCTGTATATTTACGTATAATGTATGGTGAATTTTCTCGCCAATTGGCTTGTGCCCATGTTACAGTTCCACGTTATGATAATTTCGTAATTTACTCGTCCATCTTATAATGATTTTGTTCTTAAAATTAAAATAGAAAAAGAACATCGAATTTTCGAAAAATCACTTCGAGGTGCACACCTCCATGGTACAAACTAACTTTGTGCCAAAGTTCATGAAAATTGGCCGAACGGTCTAGGCGCTATGCACGTCACAGAGATCCTGACAGACAGAGAGACTTTCAGCTTTATTATTGGTAAAGATTTTTTAAGAAAATTTCACGCATAAAAACAATTTTAATTTAACAACCTGCTTCAGTGTTTGATAGATTTTGGTCTTATTCTTTACTAATAATAAAGCTGAAAGTCTGTATATCTGGATGTCTGCTATGCGCACAGCGCCTAGACAGTTCGGCCAATTTTCATGAAATTTGGCACAAAATTAGTTCGTAGCATAGGGGCGAGCACCTTGAACCGAATTTTCGAAAATTCGATTTTGTTCTTTTTTTATTCCAATTTTAAGAACATTTTACCGATCAAATTATCATAATGTAGACAAGCAAATGAACATAGCATATGGGCGCAAAATTCATCATCCATTATTTATAAATATACTGGCGAACCAAATTACCTTTTAATTTTCTACTATGGGCAAAGCTGTGTAGGTATTGCTGGTTTTTATAATGAAACTAAGATGAACTTGACAATCATTTTGCTTGTCTTTTTGACCCTGCTTTCAAGCAACCACTTTCAACTACTTTTAAGCATCAATTGCAGGGCATATTTTAAGGAAACTTGACTGTGTGGGCAACTCTAACTTCCTCGGAAGGGGGAGGTGGGGTTGTAAATGTGCAGTTTATGTTAGTTGAAAACCGTCAAAAAAAAGTTCGGGTGTGAAAATTGGTATTAGGGAAATTATTGCTAATGGTCATTTCGTTCGATAGGAAAAGAGTGTAAAGAACATAAATGCTGTGACTCGGCGTTTAAAATACAGTAGAAGACCGTTATAACGCCGACTTATAAAACGCAATTCTCTATAAACCGCACAACTTTTCTGAAGTAAACAATTGGTTTTTAAGTTTAAAAAATCCCCCCGTTTTGCTTTGCAGACATAAAAATGGTTAGGCAAATTAAATTTTGAAACAGTTTTTCATCTTTCCATCTTTCTTCAAAGCTTTTAAATGAAAATTAGATACTCATAATAAACAGAAAATACCAAATGTCTCTTGAAAAGGCAGCTGTTAAGCAAACCATGAAGCTAGCAGAAGTGCAGGATAATGCATTTTCTTTAGATTGTGGAACATATTTATTTGTGAATAACTAATTGCAATATTGGTGCTTTAATATTCATTGCAGATAAAACTTATTCTGAAGTGCTAATATAGAGATATATTGTAAATATAGTTTCAAAATTTGTGAAATGATCTGTATAATGCAAAAACCTATATAACGCTCAAGTCCCAAGGTGTGCGTTATAACGGTCTTCTACTGTAGTTCAAACAGTCACTGAGTTTTTGATTTTTTTTTAATTTCATTCATTATAATACAACCATTCATTTTCATTTTAATACAACCAAATTCAAATAATATTGTCTTTTTCAAAAAAAGATTTCATGTAAAACCTCTCTTTGTAAATTTCAGTTTCTGGTTTTACTTCTCTTCGGTTTTTAATTTGCAGAAATTTTATGACGGATGGCTGCGGGTTGAAATGGGCCGTCCCACAGCCATTTAGAGCAATATTCAATCTTTTGTTTATTGTTTCAATTGTCGATCCGGCACGATGGTCCGATTTGACTATATTATAACTGGAAACTACCCGCTCCACCTGCATCGAATGGGGAACACACATAACCAATGGAAAAATTTAGGAAAATGTAGGTGGGCAATTTTATTTGACTGTGGGGCCAATTTTATTTGACTGTGTGGGCAACTGCCCAAAAAAAAAACCCCAATAAAATATGTGGGTGGGTTAAAGGTGTGACGAAGAACTAATTGAAATCAACTGACAGCCGTTGTAAGCAAGTAACATAGCATAATCTTATCTTCTCCCTCTCTTTTTCTCTATGAGCACTGATGCCACTGATTTGTCCACCCGAAAACCATTTTTATTGTGTGTTACAATAATTGGCAAAAGAGTAATTTGCTATTTTTTTTCAGAGATCTTTGTGATTCGAATTACTCCTTATAAGGCTTCAAAATGCAGAATTTTATATCTATTTTACAAGAATTCCTACGGAGGAAAAACCCCCGGACCCCCTAAAATTGGGTATATTCTATTGGTATATTCTACTTGGTATATCTAATTGGTCATATTCCCTACTTAAAAGGAACACAATTTCCCATCATGTACCATATGTATAAAACATAGTGGGGGGATGGGAGGGCACTTAGGCCTTTTTTGCCACCGACAGAAAAGTTGTCTGGGTCTACAAAAGATACCAAAAAGCTGAAACAGCTTAGGGCCATATTAAGTGTTGCATGTAATCGCTTTCTCTATTGGTTTAAAAGAAAGAACTGCTTATTTCTTATTGGAAGAGACATTTGCATCTTTCCACGGAGTTCGCAAAATCTCTTCTTTAATCCACCATCGGACTTTGGAGAAAGCTTATTGCTATTTGAGAAACATCATTGGATGCTGAAAATCTGCCCCGTATTCTATTTAAAGAGCCACAGTCTTGTTTATCAGGTCTTCACTACTTTTCTCTATGTCTTGCTGTATGTGTGTCCCCATGTTTCTTATTAAACATATTTGTTTATGTTCAGCTGTCTGAATCTCTGCTTTACATAACCTTTCAACATTAAGTCTATATATTTATATATAAATTCAGCCTTGATTACAACTAAAATCACTCAAAAAAATAAATAAATAAATAAAATAAGAATCCTGTCCCCCCAGGAACTCAGTCCTAAATCCGTCTATGAATAAAGCATCACGTTGCTTTGGTTACCTCCTTTCAGCTCTTGTGAAACAGAGCATTGCAGATTCTATAGCTTTTCTTTCCTCTCAGGGCCAACGGAAAGATCTCGAGAAAGAGAAGCTGGACTACGCGTTAGAGAGGGAGAATCTAGACCGAGAGTTGTTCGACATGAGAAGCGAGTACCGGAGTGACATGCCTGCCCTGGTTGCCACAAAGGGCCAAATCACGAAGAGTGCAGACCGGAAGCGAGCCCTCTCCCGACAACTGAGGAGGCTGCATCGAGAAATCGAGAAAGCGGAAGAAGAATTGAGGAAGATTTCCAGTTCCTTCGCAGAGAAGAGAAGTAGAATAGGTCGACCCGTAAAGTAAGTTGCAGGGTTCGTACGCTCCTTCAAAACTCCTCCAATACTCCTTCATTTGGGAAATTTTTTTGAAGGGCCCTTCAAACTCCTTCATTTGGGTTTGAACTCCTTCAAAACTCCTTCTTTCTTAGTTCAAGATTGCATAGTCTTCCTCTATTGACAGTAGCTTGAAATACTTCGGTTAACGACTTAACTTTGTCACAAGAGCAAAAAGGGCGATTTTAATGTAGTAATTTCGTGTTTTTTTTTAATTCATAAAGATGTGATTTACAAATTGATCATAGTTAAGTCATAAAAGTTGAAGGTGAAAGTTTTATTAGAAGACTAAGTGAATTAAAACATGCTTAAATTGTAAGATAAATAAATACCTTTGTGCTGAATAGTAAAGTCAGACAAAACAACGTAAGTAGAAGCACAAATTTGTAAGTTACAGCTGACACGTGTTTCGGCGTTACAGGGAACGCCTTTTTCAATGCAAAAAATAATGAGCTTATGGATGAAAAGACATCCGACAAAAGCCAAGAGCAGATAAGCATGCAGCTTAAAAGATAAAAACAGCGGATTAGCCAAACACCCAATGACAAAGTTATAAACCGATCAGGAACCAATAGGAATGCAAGCAAAGGCCAAGAGCTTTCTCTTAGGTACGAACCCAGAAAGAAAGAATTCAATTGGACAACCCCCCCCCCCCCCATTTTCTTCTATTTATCTTTATTTTTCCTTTTTTCGAATATTTTTTGTTTCTGTTTATTTTATTTCTTGGTTTTCCATTCTGCTTTTCCTTTCTTGCGATTCACGGTTACTGACAACTTCTTTTCTTTTTGTTTAAGCTTCGGCTTAATCTTTGTCCAATTGAATTCTTTCTTTCTGGGTTCGTACCTAAGAGAAAGCTCTTGGCCTTTGCTTGCATTCCTATTGGTTCCTGATCGGTTTATAACTTTGTCATTGGGTGTTTGGCTAATCCGCTGTTTTTATCTTTTAAGCTGCATGCTTATCTGCTCTTGGCTTTTGTCGGATGTCTTTTCATCCATAAGCTCATTATTTTTTGCATTGAAAAAGGCGTTCCCTGTAACGCCAAAACACGTGTCTGCTGTAATTTACAAATTTGTGCTTCTACTTACATTGTTTTGTCTGACTTTACTATGCTTAAATTGTGCTTGGCTATTTTTTCAAGTTTTATGATTATTGCTTTTCCCTCCACCCCACTCTCAGATGCAAAAGTCATTTTGTCTAATTATTATTTAAATACTTAAAAATACATAAGCACATGTACTATGTTAAGTGATTGTGTTAAAAAAAAACAATTGTTTAGCAAAGTACAGTTATGATATTGTAAAATGAATCATCCACAAGTGATGTCATGCCTTGAGGGGGAAACGGGTTCATGAAAATGTGACAAGGGGAAGAGAGGGAGGGTGACGAAAAGTAACATCATGCAGTTGTTATAACAATATGTTTTTAAAAAATATATGTGACAAGAGTAGGAGTAAGATAAAGTGTTACACTTTGTGACAAAGGGAAAGGGGGTCAAACATGTTGAAAAAAAGTGCGACATCATTGAAGGACAGCCCATTAGTACTCCTTCAAAATCTCATTTTACTCCTTCAAAACTCCTCCAAAACTCCTTCATTTTATTTCTGAAACTGGGTACGAACCCTGAGTTGTAAATGATGACCTCTGCATCAGTGTCTATTAGGGTGTGTCTTATAATGCACTTTTTAAAAAAGTTTTGAGTTTCTTATGGGGCATCCCTTTAATTGCTTCCTTGTGATGAAAAAATACACACATAAAAGTTTCATAGAGTTTGAACATAATTTAGGGGGTGCTACCAGTGATTAAAATTACATTCATTGTGAAAAAAATAGTGTAAAAATCAACTCCCCAATATATCTTGTCATATTTTTAATCAACATGAAATTAGGTTGGTTGGGTTTAACATAACACAAATACCTATTTCTTATGTATACAAGAAAATAATAAGCATTTCATGATTGTCATTTTATGTAATAATGTCAAAAAAGCACCCGAAAGTTCGGTAATGCCATTCATATCACAGGTTTACAATTTCGGTCTTTGACATTCAGCAATATTGTGGTTTTTCCCTTTGTTAGTTCCATGTGACAATACAAACTTTTCAATGATTGCTACTTATTATCCAGACTAAATAAATAAATTTTAAAAAAAGAGAGAGAGAGAGTTGACAAATTTTGCAGCAGTGGTAGCACCCTCTAAACATTATTCAATTTTTATTTTTCAGATATGAGAATTTTTTTTTCATCCAAAGAAACAAAATGAGAGGGTGCTTCATGAAAAAATAACACCCTTAAAAATAAGACGCACCCTAGTGTCTATTTTAACTGAAACACATGAAATCTGTCATCCTTTACAACAGGTGTTCTAAACCTCTTAGAGTCTGTACCCCCCTTTGAACATGTAGCCTAGGGTGGTTCAAAAAAACTTTTTCTCTGCTAGAATCCTGGACGCTCCTTATTTTTTTAGAGTTACTAATAGTATTGTGCAGCAAAGTTATAGCTTCTTACTCAAATTTTAAGAGGATGATCAATAGCCCCTTTATTTAACATCAGCCGTAGCATAGAAATTGCCAAAAATTTAGGAACATTTAATTTCCCCAGCTGATTTTTGTAAGTAATTATTTCAATGCTCTGTATATGCATGTTACTAGTGTACATTATAGTTATCATTGTTTTTTCAGTTTAGTTTTTTACCCCCCTCCCCAAACTGATAAAGATAGGGGGAGGGGGTTGAGCACCCTCTTTTAGTTGAAACAGGAAGCTAAAATTCTTCCAGTATATTACTGTGTCCACAAGTCTAAAAATATTGAGGGGTGTCCAACTTCTTGTTATCTAGGAGAAACTTCTTTTTTTTTTTTGCATGTATTTTTGAGCCACCCTAATGTAACCCCTACATGGGAACCCACCATGTAGTAAATACATGCATGAAGTCATGTTCCCAATTGTAGTTAACACAAGCATTACAATAGGAATCTGGAACTCATTTGGATAGCTGAAACTAGTTAATAAGTAAAAGTATAGTTAATTTCACGCAATGTTTAACATTCATACACAAAACTTTATTTTGAACATTTCATTACTACAACATATGAAATCAAGAAGCAAAGAAACAAATACAATTTTTGGGGGTAATTTAGGTTCTAGGTGAGGTCGTCATGCACCATTAGTCACTTTCACATTGATAATCAAAAGGCTGAGGATATTGTTATTTAATATTCACATGTGACCTCAAAATTGAATAAACCATTGTTTAAATTAAATAAATACTGTTACAAATTCTGTTGATAGTAATTATTTTTGTGATTAATTTGTCTAAATTTGGCGTTCATTAAACTATCTATCATCTAAAATTATTGTAGTAACGTAACCTGTAAATAGTTTCTTGTAATGAATATACAGCCCCCGTACATTCGGCTGAAGTATACGGTCTCCTCATTTCTGAATGCCATTTATGAGTTGCCCACTCCTAAGCAATGCTGTATTTGTGGACATGAATTTTCTGAAGTCAGCTGCCAAAATCTTAATTTTTAGATTTGTTTTTGTAATAGTAAGGTCCAGTTTTTTTTATGTGTGATCATTAATTTCATAAATTATTCATTTAGGAAATTGTGAAGTTTCTGAAAGATCTTTTTCTATGCTCGTGTATTTTATTAAGGATCTATTTTTGTCGTGAGTCTTTTGAAGGGTCGAAGTGGGACCTCTACAAAACCTTTCAGTTTATGAATTAAGCAATAACTATTCATATTCTTATGTGTTAGTAACTAGTCGATATATTTTAGGACTAATATTAATAAATGTTGCTCAAAAGAAAATAGAGTGCTAGAGATGAAAAGATTGGAAGTAAATGAGCTTGTTGATGAAATTCTGGAAATGTACGAGTATGTCTGGGAAGGAATGTGTGGCAGATCTCTCCAGTCTCTTGACTTGTAAGTTTGTTTCTTGTTGAATTTTTAGATGCAAAATTATATCCAAAGGTTTTATAGGGTGTTTAAAAAGTTCCACTCATTAAAATTTACGATTTTTGTAAAGAAACATCGAAAAGTAAAACATAATAAAATAAAAATATAGGGCAGACCAACCAACGAATGAAAATTTAAGCGCACTTTCATTTAAAAAAATTCATAGCAGCGTCAAAAATTGTAGCATTTGCCATAGGACAGTAAAACATTACAGGTGATAAGGTAAAACACCAGTAGTGGCCACTTCAAGTTTACTTTGTCTCCCGACAAGTGTGATACAACGAGAGGTTACTGTATTTAGATCCTAATATCCTGCAAAAATTTCGCCACTATGCTCCCCCCCTTCTCCCGAGTTTACATAACGTGCTACACAAAATCTAATGAGCTCAAACTCACAAAAATACTAGAATGTATTTTAAGCTTCCAAAATTTCAGGGTTCCAATGTGATAAAATTTTCTGCAACCATAGCCTAAACATGGCATTTCATTTACACACAGCTGATCCGCCATTTCAGAGCACTTTTTTGGGAGATCCTAGATCCTCATCCTCAGGATTTGGATCTCCAAAGCTGAAAATTTGCATAAGTTAGTTTCAAAGGCATTCTTGCTCCTCTATAATTAAAATTTCATCCAAATTGGCGATGGTCGAGCAGGGACACCTAGGTATTTGACATGGAATGACTCATACATGAAATTATTCATGACTTAGTATTCAATCGGCATTTCAGTGCTAGAAAATTTGTGAATTCGCTTTATATATTTTTTCACTATTCCGTTAAAAACAAAGGCGCTTTTTACATGTTTACCTCCTTGTGTATTATTGTGTGCTGTTAATGACTAATTTCAATGTACTTTGATTATGTTTTTAGTTCTGGGGCTATGACTGCGGAGGAACACAGAAAGATTCATCGCATGAGCGACTTGAAAAATGTACTCCCATTGGTGCCGCATGACATTATGTTAAGTGAAGTGCTTAAGCTGATGGAAGAATACAGGTGATTTCCACTTCTTGCTGTTATGTAAATGAAGTGACATAATAAATGTCGTCAAGAAGATGAAGAATCATCTTCAACAGATTTTTAATTCTGTACTTCCATTGGAAGGTCAAGCACAGTAGTTGCAGAAATGGGGTTTTGAGATAGTTGAAGAAATGCATTTTGGATTCTACACTTACAATAGGCAGATGTTGTAACTTGACGTTTTGTTGTGATTTATTTCCAGCAGAAACCAAATGAGCAAGCTTGTACAATACAATAGAGAAGAAAAATGTAAAAAAAAGAAAAAAAAAAGGGGGAAATTGCCCTTACTTTCTCACGGCAGTATTGATGTACAACTTACCTCACTTAATTTATTAATAATATTGTACTACTTGCCTTACTTAAAATATTCCATAATACTGGACTGTCACAATTTTTCTTTAATTTTGTGCAATGTTTTCTGCGTTTTGAATTTTCTGTAAATTATCCTCCCCCTCTCATGCCTCATAATTTTTTTAAAAATATTATTTATGCTCTGAGCGCTCCTGCTAATGTCACCTATTCATTTTGTAATAACACTGGTGTTCTGCTTTCTTGATATGCTTTTTGGATTTCACACTAGCAATGATATGTTGGAATTTGATGGTTGTTTTTCCGTACTTTATTTTCAGCCAAAACCAAATCCGCAAATTTGTACAATGAAACTTAAGTACAATAGATGACAAAAGTGAAAAAAATAAAATAAAATAAATTGCAGTTACAGCTCTTTACCTTCCTACAGCACTATAGGATCTGAAAACAGAACTCCTTTTTAACTCCTGATGCAACAAGGAAGGCAATAAGTTTGACATGTGTGTCTGTATGCATGACCGTTGCCAGAGGGGGACCTGAAAGTTCAATCGCCCCTCCCTAGAAGAGAGCCTTTTAACCCCACGCTCATTCCTAACGTTACCAAAGATAATTTCAAATTACATTTTCAGGACTTAAATTTAAAAAAAAATGTAGGGCAGCTACTTAACTGCATTTTCCCTTGCATCTGACCATAAAATGTTTTTTTCTTTCTTTTTTTTTGGGGGGGGGGGTGGAAGGTGACTTTTATTTCAAGTCATTACCAGGGTCCTACACTGGTGTGAGGGTCAGTTCAAAAGTACTATCTTGTTGCATCTATGCCTGGGTACCGCACGTCCTAATAGGATAAACCAATTTTGATAAATCTTTTCTTGTCTGAAAGGAGACTTTATAGAGTGTTGTTATCTAGATCGTGTCATCATGACTTTAATTATCCAAGATACTAATTAAAAACCTCAAAAATCTGCTTCTTTTTTTTTTGCAATTTTGGTAATAAAAACGTGTTAACATATTCACATTTAACATATTAGTACCAATCAAAAGAACGATACTTTCTGTGCCTAATGGAATTTGTTTGGAACTTCCAAGCTATGTAGAATTGGAATTATATAACCTTTTTTTTTTGGCAAATTTTAACTACAATCTATGCTGGATAATGAAGCCTTAATTCAAGTGACTGGTAACTGTCGGAGCAAGTAGCAACTGAAGCAGACAAAGAAAGATCAATGATCTAAAATTTTTATCTGCTGCAACTTTCTATTTGTTAACAAATTCGAAATCTATCTTTTATATGAACTCTAGATTCCCTAATTTAGATTTGGGGAAATGATCTTCAGTGAAAAATTATTTCAACACAAAATGTTAAACATTAGTACGATAATTATTCCTCAAGATATGACATGCAGTGTTTCGTAACTTATATTTCTTAACACTTGCAGTCAATAACATCTTTTGGAATGCATATAGCAGCTAGCTAGGGTTTACATTATATGTGTGTATAGAATAAATTTGTTCAAATCGTATGAGCTTTTGTTGCATTTTTTTTCTTATGTATTGTGGCATAATATTTAGTTTTTTTCAATAGTAATGAAAAATATAAATATTTTGTGTTTTTACTACGACAACCTAAAACTCTTCTGAAAGGGCGATAAGTTTAATTTCATCGCACGGTATAGTTGTAGTTTATTTTAGCGCATAAGAAAGGCTTTTAAAAAGATAATCAATTCCCTTTCTTTATTTAATTTTTGTGACTAGTAAAATTTACTAGTTTATCTTTCCGTTTCTGCATTTTCCATTCCACGAAAACTATTTTTAATGCATTTAAATGTCACAGGGTAGCAACCCCAGTAATTGGCACTTCAAGAGTTTGTCCTTAAACTTACCTCTGTTTTTATTTCTTAAAAAAGAAATATTTACTTGTAAATATTTTTGTATCCAAGCATGTACATCTGTGCATCTATTCAGTTCACTAAAAACAAAAATATTTGGATAGATATTTTTATAAAAATATATGTATAAAAAGTTACCAAAATCATGAGTAATTGGCACCTGATACCCCAGTGTATGACACCTTGGGATCCAGTGATTGGCACATGCTAACAGAACTGGAAAATCACTTTATTTTTCACTTTTAGATTACATACAAATTTCATTGTCATAAGAAACATAATTAATGTTAATTTAAAGTAGGTAATTTTACAGAAATTAATGTGAATCACTAATCTTGAAGTTAGAAACGTATTTTAGAGAAGAAAAAATTTGTAATCTTACATGAAAAAAAATATCGAGATTATTCCTGTTTCATCAGTCGGCATGCAGTTTTGATTTTAAGAATTATTGCTGTTTTCACATAAAAAGGAACATTAAACCGATGATTCAAAGGGACCACAAAAATGGAACAGTTCTCTACAGTCTCAATATCTGACTGTAATGGCAAAACATATTTGTTTTTTATTTTTATTTATTTATTTATTTATTTTTTAAATTTAACAGTAGATTCTGGAGAATTCAAATCAATAGTAGAACCCATATAATATTTTTGCTGCAAGAGTATCAGAAATCAAACTAGTGACACATTGCACAACACATTAGCGACTATAAGCACATGTGCCAATTACTGGAGACTAGCAAAATTGAAGCTCCACTAAATGGCATCCATCATTTCTTCAAAACCCCAGAAAGAGACAAAAATTTACTTCTACCCTCTCAAAGTAACATCTTTCAACTAAACAAAACTTTTGACAACCAAAATTTAAAATAAATTTTATGTCAGATTTTAATGGATTGATGTGCATGCTTCCCTTCAGCCAGAGAAGAAGCTTTTGCAACAAAAATGGCTGATTCGACTCAAGCCACAATTGCTTCTCTTTCCTATGCACTGCCGCCATTTAGTAACACGAGTTGAAGTTATAATCTTTAAAGTAAATGTACATTCAGTTGATATATAGCTTTCTACTTTTAAAAGATTGGATATGAATCTTATTTTAGGACATTTTTGTTGGAAGTACCAATCACTGGTGACCTGCTAATTACTGGGGGTGTTACCCTATGTGTTCTGATCTACAAAATTTATCTTAATATGAGGTCAGCAATGGTTTTTTTTTTTTAAATTTTCAGTTTGATATGGATTCTTTTTCTCATAGGAAACTCATGCTGGATCATCATGAACTTTCCACGCTCAAGCAAGGACTACGTCTACAAAATTCTGAACTTCTGGTCTTACTGAAATGTTATCATGCACACAGGAACTCATCATAGAAAACTATTACATGCCTTGGACACAGTGGCCAATCAAGAATTTTCAGTCTGAAAAAATCTGGGGCCATGACATTTGTGAATAGTCACGAAGTCTCATTTTTCACCTGAGTAGATGAAAATGTTTTTAATATATTCTCATAAATTCACATGCATGAAGAAAAAGTCTCCTTACAGTTGATTTTCTAATGAGGTTTGTAATATCCTTTTAACTTGATTATTTTTTACATACTTTATTTTACATTAGTGGTACCCACACGGCTTTGCGCGTAGTAGAAAAATTGAAAGGTCTTTCGGTTTGCCTATATATTTACAAATAATGTATGGTGAATTTCTCGCCTATTGGCTTGCCCATGTTACAATTCCACGTTATGATAATTTGGTAATTTACTCCTCCATCTTATGATAATTTTGCTTGGGAAAATGTCCTCGAAATTGGAATAGAAAAAGAATAAAATCGAATTTTCGAAAAATCGCTTCGAGGTGCTCACCTCCACACTACAAACTAACTTTGTGCCAGATTTCATGAAAATCGGCCAAACGGTCTAGGCGCTATGCGCGTCACAGAGATCCAGACAGAGAGACTTTCAGCTTTATTATTAGTAAAAAAGCTACCTTTATTTTATGGAGGCTTGCAATAGTTTTATCAACTCTTAAGCAGGGCCTGGTTGTGGAACAGGCTCAAAAGGCAGTAGCCTAAGGCCCCCAAAAAAGCTAAAATTGTTTAAGTTCCAGTCAATCATTTAAGAAAAATTTAGTAGATTAAAATGTTTTTTATGATTCCTTAAAGTGGATTGATGCTCTGCATATCAACAAACCTTTTGAGGGAATGCTTGAGTACTACACTGCTGTGGGCAGGAAAATGGCAGTATCTTAAAAAAAATGAATTTTTGAGATATTTGAAGAAACGCGTTTTTGATTTCCAACAAACATCAATAAAATATTGAAATATGAATTTAGGCGATTTTATATGTTTATCAAAATATTTTTTGGGTAGTAGGTTTCATTTTGGTTTTGCAATTGCATAGAGAGGTAAAAACAACTACTGCTATTTACCTTTTTTACTCACTACTAATTATCATACACTACTGATTGGTGGTTGGCAGTAACTGCACAGTATACTATTAAATGTCCAGTGCTTACCGATTCAACATAATCTGGAGCAGATACATTATTATGAAATATATTGTTTCGAACTGAATAATATATTTCATTGAAAATATAAATAAGCACCATGAATACACTTGATATAAGTTTAATATAAACGAATTACGTATGACTTAAAAATAAAAAAATTGCATTTTATTACACAAGATAAAAATACTGTCAACCTCCTTCAAACAAATACCATTGGTTCTACGAAATATTATTGATTAAGCGGAGAAATTTTCTTTTCCTTTTCAAATTGACAAAATTTTTCTGAGAACATAACAATAAATTAATAACTATATAAAGGAATTAATTTATGTTGTTCGTAAAATGTTTGTGAAACAAGCTAAGTAAACAACAAAATAATATATTTATTAACTATATATTTTTATAATTTTCCTAAACACTTACAAGACACAGTAGACTCTCATTTTACGTGGGTTTATTTTATGCGTTTTCAATTACACATGGTTTAAGAGTTGATACCATTATTTTATTTTATGTGGATGAGTTTCGGTTTTACGCGGATGCTGCAATGCAAACAGATAAAATTTTCCCCTCTTTCAAGATCCAAACTCCTGAAGATAGCAGATTACGCGTAATCAACTGCATTTTGGCGTGCTAATGATCGAGCTTGGGAAACTGGAAACATTTCATGCGATTGGTTTCAGAGCTCTTTCGAGAAGTAAAGTTATTAAACTCACACTGTTCAGAACTCACTGGAAGAAGAGCTTTTAGGAGTGACAAAGGAGGACAAGAGCAACGAGGATACCGACATCGATGACACAGAAGCAAAAACGTTCCCATTAAAAACTTTGATCCATTCCTAGACAACAGAAATGATCTTTCTGATTTGTTAGTGAAGGAAGATTCTATCATGGAAATGACGCAAGTGATCATGGATATGTAATTAATGCTCTGCAAAGAACTACAGATAAAAATTCTTAATGCCTGCCAAAAGACTATCATAGCCAGCTCCTCTTTATAAACAGGACACAAAATTAATTTATGTTTTCTGTATGCATATTGTGCATAAAAGTCGATATCAGTACACATTAAACTTATTATACAATTAGTCATCGCTAGAATGAAGTATTTTGTTTTCTACGGAACCCCCCCTTTTTTAACACTTGTATTAGGTCTCAATTTAGGTGGTTTCGATTTACTCGGCATTTCCGCGGAACGTAATCCTTGTGTAAAGTGAGGGTCTACTGTATATATTTGATTAATATGCTTGTTTGAAATGTATGTTTGAAAATGTTTGAAAATTTGATGTATGTTTGAAAATTATAAAAAAGTAACTTGCAACTTGAGTTATAAAATATTCGTTTTTGTCACCTTTTTTCATTACATTATTTTTTGAAAAAGTCCATAATAGTTGATTGCCTGCTGAAGGTTTATTGAGAACCCTTTTCTGACTTCTTTTTTTCCCTCTTTGTTTGTCGTGTTTTATATTTAATATCTACAGGCCGAGGAGTCGTCACCTTTCTTAACTTTTGAAATTTTGGTTTATTTTAGTCACTCTTTGCAATTTTTGTCACCTTTCTCACTTTCTTGAAATGTGTTTTAGGAAAACCTTTTTTTTTAAATTAATTAAATTCTTAAAAAGTATCTGAATGATTTAACAATCTGATAATAACGAACAATTTAACGAACTGATGAATTTAAAAAGTAGCAGTAAATATGCCCCCCCCCCCCAGGGCATAAAACTGGTCAGTAAAAGTCAGTATTCTTCATCTTGGTCAGTATTTGTCAGTTTTTTCAAAATTTAGTCAGTAAAGTCAGTATTTTTTTGCAAATTTGGCAAAAAATTAATTTTAAGAAAAGTATCAGCATTTTTGTGTTTCATATTTCCCTTATCTGAATAGATAAAAATCTTCCGTGCGGACGTTTGTCATCATAAGGCTTTTAAACGGCTGGACCGATTTTGATCAAATTTTTTTCGTGTAATTAAGTTGTGGCAAGCATGGTTTCGAAGCGCGATGGATCGAATCAGAAACGTTTTTGTTAATTAATTCAAACATTGGATGGTTATATCTCCCAAATGATTAATATTTATTTTAACCTATTGTTGAGCAAGAACTGAAATAAATATTTAAACCGTTGCCAAAGGACAATAAGAAAGTCAGCTCTGCTTTTTGTAATGAAATTTCCTACTGTGATATGTCAATTGAGAATAGATAAAAGGTAGAGACAGAGAGAGTGAAGCCTTCATTTCTTGAAAGCAACGATTTTAGGTCTGATATATTTTAAAGTAAAGTACTGGAAGGTTCACACAAAACGTGTGTTCTGTCGTCGTAGTAGAATAATATGACCGGATCGGTGCTTTAGGTTTTCCTAACCAAATGATCAGTACCTAGCAACATTTGTTTCTCGGCTGAAATCCATCTGAGTTTTGGCACCAATGTCAAGAATATTTCAAGGATTATCTAACTAATCAGAACATTGTTAAAGGAAAAGAAGATGGAATTTAAATACGAAAGAAATTTTATTTTCGTCCAGATAAATTACAACAGGGTAGTTCTGTACACAAAAGATCAATGCAGTAGAAGATCTTTATCTTTGTGTGAAAAGAACAAATTAGGCAATATATGAAGTATTAAAAGTTTTCGTTCAAAAGATCGGACCGCTAATCGGTCGGAGTTGACTTCGCTCAGTGATCGGTTGGATTACAGTAACGTGGCGGCTTGGCGACTTTGGCTATAAACAATAGAGTTGCGTTATCATTTTTTTACATTTTAAAGCTACAGTAAATTTTATTTATTTAATTATTTATTTTTTTTTTGTTTATTTGGCGAAATATTTCAAATTGCAAAGAATTGCTTTTGGTTTTTAAAAAGTTTTTAGTCATTTTAGTTGAAGAATGTGTTTATTTTACATTGGGAGGGGGGATGAGTGATTTTCACTTATTCAGCGAACTGTTTACATTTATCATTTTTTTAAAACGATATCCTTTCGATTGTTCTACTCTTTTTCATATGGGGGATGTTGCAGCAGGATTTCCCGTTTGTTCTAGATGGGCAGTTAAATTTTTTCACTTAATATCTGAGGACGCTTTTTATCCTTTGAGTATGACTGAAGGAACAAACCATCAAGTACGGGTAAAAAAATAGTTAATAAAACAACTGTTCGGTGGGCATTAGATAAATCAAGTTGTAATAAATATACGCATTCTAACACCAAGCAGCTTAAAACATTTTCTTTTTACTTATTTTTTTCAACAAAAGTGTTCAAACACTTGATAGTTTACTGAAATTTTTTAACCTCTCAATTTACAAAGTCTGAACAGAACAACGTCTGTCGGGTCCTCTAATAAGCTTTAAAAAATTCCAAAAAAGTGAGACATTGCCAATTCTGCAACGTAATTTTACCAACCTGGTAAAGTTTGCATTATTTGATAAGAATAATTTGCTGTTAGCTTATTTTTGGTCTACTTTCCACAAATATTTTTAAGAATGAGCAAATATATGCTTCGTCTGTTGTAAGAAATTCTTAAAAAGAAGTAATTGTCAAATAAATAACCAAGATAATTGATACTGCAAATGCAAAATAAAATTTTTGAATGTGTGTATGTTGGTCTATTTGGTCCACCCTTTCCCATCCCACCATTGAAAAAAACATTTCTTGTTCAAAAAATGTTGGAGAGGATGCATCATTCCCTTTCTTTCCCAATGGTTCAAAAATAACAACATAAGCACACATGCGAAAATTGAAAGAAATGTATAAATCTCGAAATAAAAGAGAGATTTGTTTTGAACACACTTATATTTCAAGAGAGCTTTACGTACGAAAAATATTTCTCAAATTTGGCTATTTTAAGGGTAAGAAATTAACAGTGCGAAAAGTAATTTTTTCTTGCAAATATTTAGTGAGTAGGCGCATGTTTAAAGGTTGTTGTTATTTTTAATTTTATTTATTGATTTTTGTTATTATTATTATTTTTAAGCTTTAAGAAATAAACAAAAAGCTCTATATTGTTTATTTGAAATGATTTCATGTAAATTTAATGGCATTTACATGAGTTGGTAATTGTTTGATTGAATAAAAGGGAAGAGAATTCAAAGCATGAGAAAGCTGTAAATGATTTTTTTAAAAAATCGTTGATTGTTGTGTATTTTTATTTCCACAATAAATATTTAAATCGCTATGAAATTCATTTTGGTTTAAGCAATAATTTAAAAGGATAATTAAGAGATCTGTTGGAAAAAAATTTAATTCAATTTCAGGAAAAAAGGAATTTTATTTTAAATTTATCTGATTAAAATTACTTCTCTAATACCTGCAAAATAAAACATAAGTATCATTGTAATAACAAAAATATTTTTTTTGTTTTTTGTTAATTTTAAGAAATCCCACTTCCTCCCACTATACTTTAAAGTTCATAGAAGGGTTGGGTATTGGACTGTCCAAAAGTGGTTTAAGACAGGACAGGTGGTTTTTATTGTCCAAAACTATGCTAAAGCTAAAGCGGTGTAATCTAATCAATTCGTATTTACTGCAATATTTGTAATGCATAAATATAGATATTAATGAGTTTTAATTAGTGAGTAGTTGATAATATTTTTCTCCAAAATGTTCATTCAAAAAATATTTTACTTAAAAAAATTGCCTATAACTCTTACATAAAAACTTCTTTATGTAACAGTTGGTAGAGTTATGAAAGGAAAGTTACAACACTACTAAGTCAACTAATTCCAGCTCCATTTATAACTCAAAGAAATGTTATTAAATGTGCAATTTTTAAGCAAAAAAACCCCTTAATTTTTTAATTAGTTTTTGCAAATTAGTTTTATATGATGTTTTAACAAAAATTATTTTTTAAATCATAGATTAAAGAACAAGAAATTCATGATTAAACACCTATGTTATAAAACTTATGCTATCCTTTTTTTAGTTCATATTTTTAATATAATACATTCTGTAACTAAACAAAATTGTAATTTATTACATTTAAGTCAATTATTGCACTATATTTTTAACACTTTCTTTTGCACACATGCACAAATGCTGAAATGTGTTTATGAAAAGAAAAGAAAGAACTCCTGCATACAAATAGAAATTTTTAATGAAGAATTTAATTTCTACGTAACTAGATTAAAATCAGCTGCATAAATAAGTTACATATATATTTATACTTGAATGTTCACATTGAATAAATATATTAAATAGTCAGAAAATAATTTTGACCCACTTCGTTCTGTTTTTGATATTTTCTTGCAAAATATAGTTTCTCAAAAATTAGTTTTGGACGCAAGGGTTTTGAACAGGATGGTAAAAACCTTGCTAACCCTGCTTTCATATGCACACATGCATAAACATAAGGAAAATTGGTTACCGATATCAAAAAAATAAATAAATAAATAAACTCATGCATACATATAGAAATTTTAATAAAGAATTCAACTTCTATGTAACTATATTAAAATCAGTTGCTTAAATAAATTGAATGTTTTCATTGAATAAATGTTCAATGCAAAACATTATTTTGATACATTTTATTCTGTTTTTGATGTTTTCTCACAGAATGCAGTTTTTCTAAAAATATAGTTCAGGGGGGTTTTGGACAAGACAGTAAAAACCAGGGTTTTACCATGGGTTTTTACCATGGTTTTTACCATCGAGTCCAAAACCTTGCCAGCCCTGGTTCTTAGCAGAATAAGTTACATATCCTCATATAAATAATAGCCGATGATCGAGTAATCCGCGTGTTTACACAATGAAACTCGCACCACGGCATGATCATTTGATAATATGTTTTGGCGATGTCTGACATGCAGGGAAAGGCTTTATCGTGACAAGGCTGAACTCGATCTGGTAACTTAACTGTTTTACCAGTGAGATTGTGTCATTTCAGGGGAATGAAGAAATGAAAACAATAAATGGAGTTAAGGGTTAATCCACTGGTGTTAGGGTTAAAATTTCAACTATCAAAATATCACCGAACAGGCAATTGCTTCGTTCAAATCCTTACATAAATAATACCTGATGATGGAGTAACCTGCGTGCTTCAACAATGAAACTCGCGCCACGGCATGATCATTTGGTAATATGTTTTGGTAATGCAGGGAAATGCTTTATTGGGACAAGGCTGAACTCGATCCCGCAACTTAACTGTTTTTCTGGCAAAACTGTCATTTCAGGGGAGTGAAGAAACGAAAAAGTGCTCGACAATGAATGCTATCTACTTGAGTTTAGAGTGAATCCACTGGAGTTAGGGTTAAAATTTCAACTATCAAAATATCCTCAAACAGGCAATGGCTTCGCTCAAATTTAGAAACAATTTTCACCCGTCATACCATGACGGGCGATTTTCTGGTCATGTAATAGTTGCCACTATTTATATAAGATCATAGTGTGCTTATTTTATTTTTAAACTAGCTGCGTTGCCCGGCTTTGCCCGGTCTACCTTGAAAAAAACCATTGCGTCAAGTGAAGTATCTTCAATAACCAGGTTTAAATGAAAGAAAAAAACCATCGTGCAAAATTTTCTCGCCAAACAATGACGACACGTACTAAAATTACTTTTAAGAAATTAAAATAAAATGAGAAAGATGGATTTAAAAGGCGTAACCATGGAAACACAAAATAAAATAAGTTTAAGAATTGAAAATGAGAAAGATGGAAATAAGCAATAGATTCAAAAAGCGTTACCGTGGAAACGCAAAATAAAATGGTTTAAAACTTGAATAGAGAACAGATTTTTGAACTTCATTTAATTCGCTTGTAACTTTTTTTCTAATGGAAATAGAGAGTTAAACTTTCGACCCTAGGTCGAGTTAGATCTGCAGTAAAAAAAGCAGCTCTTTCCAATGCTGTCAAAAAGAAAACTGTGGGACAATTCCTTCACTTTTAATTGATGGATTTAATGAAGAAAGTAGTGCCTAAATTTCAGCTAAGCCTAAAATAACTCGAGCTATAAACGTAAAAAACTCCCGCCGCAATTAAGTTAGAGCGTTGGAACAAATTGCATAAAATGCGGAAGATTCTTCCCTTTCCAAAGATATATAATATTGCTATTTGTGAGTAATTTTTGACCCCCATATTCGGGAATTTATGTGAAAATTGGGCCTAAATTGGAATAAAAAAAGAACTATTCATCGAATTGTTTTCGAACTGGTCTGCAAACCTTCTCAGGACTTAAAGGAACAAACTGAAAATTTAAGCAAAATCGGCCGGGTAGTTCTCGAGTTTTGTGAGTTCAAACACACAGACGCTTTTTGGAGACTTCATTTTATACTATGTAGAGATGTGTACATGGTAAATAAAGTGATTTTTCTAAAAATTGATTCATCAAATGGATGTTTCTTCTTATTTTTGTCCCAAATGTAACAAAGAAAGAAGTGGTGACATCAAAGGAAGATATACATGACAGTATTTTTTGTGCACTATTCTCAAGAAGAATGATTTTTTTTTTTTAAATGCTTCTTTTAACTATCTTGTGTGTTAATACATTTTTAAGACATAACTTGAGAATTTTCCGGGGGAGAAACCCTTGGACCCCCGTCATGGAGTGAATATCATACTCAGGATTAGGTTCATGTTGTCAATATTTAGTAGTGACTTCCTCTTAAACCAAAAACTGAACCCCATTTTCTTTCCCTAAGTTTGAGATACGTTTGAAATAATTCAGGAGCCATCAATTTCATACACTCCCTTACTTTTCTAACCTAGCTACATCCCTGCACATATGCTTCTAGAGCGAGTTACATAAAAAGCATTCATACTAGTTAATATTTGTCTTTGGTACATTAACCAACTGGAAATTTCGTTGTAACACAAATGTAGTTCTTTCTGAAAATTGTATGAATTTCATGATTACATAGAACATTATAACCTTTTTTTTTTTTTGAGCAATCACGATTGCTTATTGTTCTCACTTGACTGTTTTGGCGTGCTATCATTTTATTTTCCCACCGCCACCCTCCTCACCATCACCGTCGACGGGCTCCTCACGATGCTGCTCCTATAGCGAAAGTCGTCTCCAGGTTGCATCCATGTCCTACACACACGCGCATACATACACACGCACGCACACACATATACACACAAACACATACACACACATACACAAACACACACAAATACATACAGACACCTACACATGCACACACACAAGTACATACAAACAACTACCCACACATTCATGCCTGCACACAGAAACAAACACATATGCCTACACACATACACATACCCCACCCCCACACACACATTCATACACAACTACCCACACACTTATGCCAGCACACAGACACAAACACACATGCCCCCTACGCACAAACACACATAACCCCCACACACAAACACACACGCCTACATACACACACTCGTGATTGCGAAAAACATAATTTGAATTCAAGATGTCAAAATTCAAATTATTATTATTTTTTTTTCTTTTGCATTTGTGTGGTGGGGAAGAGGGGTGACACCATAAATTATCGCCCCGGATGACCCCTTGCTAGGTACGCCACACCACTGGGTAAAATGAAAATAATTTCAGAGCATTAAAGTATACATGACAGATACATTTGTGTAAATTTTCTAGATGAGAAAAAAATTGTTATGTTTTTAAATTGTCATCTTTTATTTGCTGCCTTTAACTTTCATCTTAAGTTTTTTTCAGTATAAGTGAACTTAGTTTCTGTACATGCAAAAATCTTTGTTGATTAGTAATTAAAGCAATCTTCCAAATGTTCTGGGTTTTACTAAAATATTTTTTAACTAAAAATTAGCAGGGTTAAATGTACAATTTGCAGATGATTTTTTTTCACTTTGTGATTTGTTGAAATCAGAATTTTCCTTAAAGCTGTGTTTTCCAGTAAGTTAAAAAAAAAAAAAAAAAAAAACAAATGAAAGTGTGCTCTTAATCAGTTAATAATATCGCTCGTTTGGAAAAAGTGCCACAATACGAAATTTTTTATTTTCTTCTTTTTTTTTTCACTTAAAGGGCTTCAAATGAAGTTATCTTCTTTGGAAAATAATGACATATTTCTGTTCTAATATAAACCACTGGAGAGCACAGCATATTTACTTTTCTTACAGCAAATTTCTTGAAAAGTTCTCAACTTCAAACACTTCTCCTGTAAAATGTCATTTCTTCGTATTATGGCCCTCTTCTTCCAAATGAGCGATATTTTGACCCGTTTCAAGGACTTTTAATTTATTTTCCTAGTTTCAGAAAAGTTTTATTCATAATTCCGTAAATATATGAATTTAACTCACAGCTTTCATTGAAAATCAGCACCAAATAAGCTTTACATTATGTTGATGTACATTAAAAATAAAGCTAGCATCTATTTCACTAAGTAGGATACTCTTTTTTCTTTCTTTTCTATATCTAATATATAGAAGAAAGTATTGGATTCGTGCAAATTTTCAAATTTTGAATTTTGACGGATTCGAACGTTTTGAGGTGAGCTGAGTCCATTTCGACTATTTTTGGAAAATGTCTGTCTGTCTGTGTGTGTGTGTCCGTGTGTGTGCCTGTGTGTCACGTCTGTGTGTGACCAGTTTTTTGTGGCCGCTCTACAGCAAAAACTACCGCATGAAATCGAACGAAATTTGGTACACATATGTGCCGCTATGTGAACTTGTGCCCATTGGTTTTTGGCGCGAATTCCTCCAAGGGGGGTGGAGCAATGGGACGTTTTTTGAGTTTCGCGTGCTTGCTATTCCTCAGGAAGTAACTGGCGAATCAAATAAAATTTGGTCCATGTGTTGCCATTAGCAGGAACAGGTGCTGATTCAATTTTGGTGTCAATAACTCAAACGGGGGTTGAGCTATAGAACGTTTTTTGTCGTCAATTGTGACTGCTGTATCTCAAGAAATAATGAACGGAATGAAAGAAAAATTTATCGGCAAGTAGCCCTTAGTGGGTATAAGAGCTGATTTTATTTTGGTGTCAACAGCTAAAAAGGGGGTAGCGCAATCGCCCGTTCTTTTTTTTCCTTTGTGAGTGCCCTATCTCAAGAAGTAATGCTACGTTCTGGTTGAAATTTGGAATATATGTGAATCCATATGTAAACAGGCTTTGGTTCAATTTTGACGCCAATCGCTCCAAGAGGTGTTGATTTTTTTTTTTTTTTTTTTTTTTTTTTGCGACTAAAAATAGCTTTAATAATGCAACAATAAGAAAGATAAATCGTAATAGATTGTCGTCTGCGGATTTCCCGTGATTTTAATTGTATGGAAACGATCGGAAATATTATCTCAATGATTTAAAATTTTTAACTGTTGCCATCTTATGTTTTTTAACAAATAAAATATTTGTAATTAATTCAAGCAAGACTTTTAAAATAACTTTCAATTTTCGCTCTTTGCTTTGCTTTTGTTATAGTTCAGACATTGGGATGGTCGTCAAGTTTTTGCATGTGTAATTTTGTTTTTGTTGGGAATACTGCTTCCTCGTCAAGCATGGGGAGGGATCAGAAAAAAAAAGAAAAATATAGAAGAAAGTTTCGTGATGGCCACAACATACTAGTTTGTTATGGCAAAGTGTTTTAAGTTCTTAAATTTTAGTCAGTATTTGGTAGTATTTAGTCAGTATTGGTCAGTATTTTTTAAATTTTGGTCAGTAAAGTCAGTATTTTAGTCCCTCCAAACAGTTTTAGCTCCCCTTCCCATTTTTGTGTTGTTTTAGAAAAATAGCAATCTACTGGGAAATCAAGGAATTCTCAAGGAAGTTTTACTTTCTGGAAAATATCAGGGAGTTGCCTCTAAAATCAAGAATTTTTTTTAATCGCTTGCAATCACCCTAAGAGCAACCCCAGATCAGTTTTCCTATCCCCTTCGAGCATGCAGAGCTTACTGCAGAGCATTCGACTAAGTTCTGTTGCATAGTTCGTTTCTGCGCGCATTGCAACATAAAAAGAGCGATCATCGAATGCAAGCTGTCTTCGTGTGGAATATCCACATTTGCTTTCTGTGCCAATGCGTCCAATAAAGATTAAATGTGCACAACAAGCACACGCAAATTACACAACATACCCGGAGGAATGTAGAAGGAATTAGAATTGAAACAGAAGCAAAAAAAGAAAGGGTTGTGATGAAGAAATGAAGAAAATGGAAAAAATTATTAAATACGCTATTGAAAGTGAAACTGTAGTTCTGAATGAAAAAAAAATAAAGATCATCTTCACAAGGTCGCCCATATAAGGGGCAAGAGTGGGCTCAAGCCCCTCCTTATTTAAAATTAGAACTTTTTTTCTTTTAGTACTTTTTTCTTTGCAAAAATGAAAAAACATTTCTTCTCCAGCCTATAGCGAAAAAGTTATTAAAAATATCAAATTTTAATAACTCTAATTTGTACTGATATCGGTTTCTATGGGGAAAATATCCTGCTAAACCATAGGGGAAATATCTGAGGCCCCCCCCCCCTTTAAATTTTGCATATGGGTGCCCATGCATCTTCAAACCAATGCAGCAAGAGAAAAGCTGTTTGCAGAAGCTTCCCAGAAACTAAAAAAAGCTCTAGAAAAAATGGCCTTAAAACAGCAAAAGTAGCTCAAAATATGCTAGACGGAATTTAAAGTACCCAAGCTAAAGAAAAAGTGAAAGAAAAAGAAGTAGAAATAATTCAGAAGACAGAAGTCGAAAAAAAGAAAATCAAATGTTATCACATCATTTTGTTGTAAAAAGCCAAAAATATAAGGAAATAATACCAATGCCAGAGGTGCCACCCCCCCCCCTAAGAGCAAGGGCGCATCCCCCAAAATATAAGAGATCCCCAAAAGCAAGAGCCCCTCCCAAAAAAGAAAAAAATACACTTTAAAATAACTCCCCTAAAATTTCAATGGCGCTTTCTGACCAATCTCCCCCCCTCCCCCCAGGTGGGCACCCCTGCCAATGCAATATTTTTCTGCCCACCTGATTTGAACGAAAAACTCCTGCTCTTTAAGAAATTTCTGTTTTGCAGTTGATTTCTACCAGTCGAACCTGGATCTATAAGCTTCAAGCCCCTACGTCACCCCTAAGGACCCCCAGTTCCTATCACTTTAGCAACAAATTAGATGGGAGTCCCTCAGGATTCAAACCCCTACAATGAAATCCACCCCTCGAAAAGAAAACTGTGCCTCTGCATCTTGTAAACATTTCAAATATTTTTTTCAATTGAAAGTTATTCTTACTTGTTCTACTTTGGATAAACTTTTTTTTATTATGATAGTTACTGTTATGTTAGCTCAGTTTATAGAAGAATTCTCAACTCAAAGAAACACAACTCATTTTCTCTAGTGGACTGTATTTTTTATTTGCGGCTTCTCTAAGCGCACACTCCTCACAGTCTCTCTCATTGCATACTAACATCAACTCAAACTCTCTCAAAATAGGTGGCGCAACATACCGCCCCCCTTGACATGTTACAACATTCAATAATATATATTACTACTCTCAAGTAACAATATACATGCTCAAAATTCACTGTTATTCAGTTAGTAAATATTCACATTTACCATTATTGCTCCACAGTTCACAATTAAACTCAGATTATATTTAAAATATTGTATAATACTCAGAAACACAATAAGCAACAACTCAAATTACAATCAAGCAACCAATATTTATACCAATAAGCACAATAAAATTCAATTACACTCACAAATGTACAATTGATAAAAGTAAGGTGTGTAATTGCTATTCTGGCATAGGTATCAGACAAACCTTAGAAATGAATCTTTTAAAGGTTCCACTTTGAGTTTTCACTAACACAACTCTTATTTTGCCATCTTTACCAGAATAAACGTCAATAATTCTACCTAGAGGCCATGTAGAAATTGGTAAATTTTCCTCCACAATAACAACTAAGTCTCCGATCTTAACATTATTTTTATCAAATCTCCACTTATTTCGTTGTTGCAACTCATTTAAGTAACTACGGTGCCATCGCTTCCAAATTGATTGCACAGTTTTTGTCAACTTTTGCCACTTATCAAGTTGATTATCTCTTAAATTAGTCAAATCAGGCTCAACCACTGAAGTAATAAGCCATCCAATTAGAAAATGCGACGGCGTTAAAACATTTAAGTCCTCTATATCCGTAGATAACGGAACCAGTGGCCTAGAGTTCAAAATTCCTTCAATCTGGATAAGTACCGTGAAGAATTCTTCATAGGTTAATTTTAAATTACCCACAACTCTTTTTAAGTAATACTTAAGAGATTTGACACCTGCCTCCCATATGCCTCCGAAATTCGGAGCTCTAGGTGGAAGAAATTTCCAACTTATTCCTTCATTTGATAGGTACCCTGCAAGGGTTTCACTGGGATTTTTCACCATATCGTTCAACCGCTTTAACTCTCTATTTGCACCAACGAAATTTGTACCGTTATCTGAAAATATTTTCTGGGGCTTACCTCTTCTGGATACAAATCGTTTAAGTGTTGCAATGAATGCGTCTGAAGACAAGTCTGAAACCATATCTAAATGCACTGCTCGTGTCGAAAAACAAATAAACAAGCACACATAAATTTTATTATGAGTACCTTTCCTCTGTCCCTTGTATTTTATATAGAAATGCCCACAAAAGTCAACACCACAGATATTAAATGGGAAGTTTTGTGTTCTGGTAAGTCTCCCATTAATTGCTCAACGACTTTTGGGTTTGCTTTAAAACATACAACACAATTGTGTACAATTTTTCTACACATATTTCTACCATTAAGTATCCAAAATTGTTGCCTTATTTGATGTAGTAAGGCTTGAGGCCCTGCATGCAAATATTTTTGATGGAACATGGCCCCACTGAATGCGCTGGCGCTTACCAGGCCTTGACAATTTTTGACTTTCCTGTGTTAAACCGGGGCAACTATTTCTACACTTGAACATGGCCACACTAGATGGAAAAACTTAAAAACTTCATATTTGCCCAATCTGACCGCAAGGAGGTGCCACAAGCCACGGTTGCATCAACCAATCAACGACAAGTTTCAAAGCTTGTTTACTTTAATTAATAAATGAAACAGAAAACAAACATCAATATTTCGCAAGATGCTCAGAAATATACCGAATCAACCAATTCGAATCGAATCAGTAATGTTATTCAGCTGATTATTTAATGCGTAAATGGGGTATCTAAAGTTGGTTAGGCAATTTCCTTTAATTTAATTTTACATGCTCATTTATACTTTGTGCTTCATTTGTTGGATTATTTTACGCTTAATGGAGAAACTTAATTATTCAGAGAATTATTTTTTATTTTAATGGACTTTTTGATCTTGTTTCTATGCTTGCTTCGCTTATAAGTCTTTAAAAAGACAAAATAGTTTGTGGTATCGCCAAATAAGTACTTTATATGTAACTTGAAATAGTCCCTGACAATAAATAAAATTCAAACTAATCGCCAGCTTAAAAAATGCACCGGTACGTACCTATAACGGAAAATTACCCCCCTCTCCACCCCTTTTTCATTTTAAGAAATGCTAGATATTTAGAGCTGCTCCTAATGCTATACAATTAGAGCAAGATTACAAAAATTTGTAAGCAGATCCTAGACTCCTGCGGATTCTTGACGGTCTACTGTGTATATTTTATTTTTCCAACAGAAAATTCATATCCTAATTTTCGCCAAACTTGGCGATCTAATTTCTTGCAAAGTTTCTAGTTCAAAGCTCCTTTCTCATTCATTTTTCAAGTGCAGAAAATAGTTTTTTTATGACTAGAATTCAATGTTTACAGGATTTTACATCGCTAAATATTTTAATTTTCTTTTAAAAATACAGTCGATTTGCGATAACTCGAAGTCCAGTAACTCAAAGATTACTATAACTCGAAGTTTTTATCAAGTCCCGACTTTTTTGTCTTTAATTTCATTCTAATTATTCTAAATAACTCAAAGTTAACTTCTTTCAACTCGAAGTTTTTTCCAAGATTACTCGAAATTTATTTCGAAAGAACGAAAAAAAAAAAAAGAAAGAAAGAAGTGACTATGTGAGAATAATTATTTCACTTTCACTTGCAATCCGAATTTGAAACGAATGAAGATGTGCACATTTCCTGAAGTAGAATCAGCTCTATTCAAGCGGTTCCAGCATGTTTTTGATTTTTTTCTATCAATACATTTGATTAAACTGTGCATATTGTGCTAAAAAACTTAAGTTCTGTAATTTTGTCTGTTATATGTACATATTAATTAAAGTATTCAATGGTTTTTAATATTAAAATATCAAAAACCAAAACCATCGTTAAGTCAAACTTTCGATAAGTCGAAGTTTTCCGTCGGTCTTTTTACATTCGAGCTATTTGCAAATCGAATGTATGTTTAAAAATATCTTAAAATGGCAAGTAAAAAAAAATCATATCATTGTTTTGCTTTTGTAAGGACAAAATAAATTTTGTGCGGAACTCTCCCCTGCTAGGATTTTACAAAATATCAACAGTGTTGATATTTTGTAAAATAATCTGTTCCCCATTTTAAAAAAAAAATTAGTTTCACAAATTCATGTGTAGATATTTGAGGAGTTTCTTTCCCTATTGCATGTATTTGTTAAATGTTAAAAATAAATTTTAAAAAATAATAATAACTTGAATTTTGGCGGCTTGAGTTCGAATTAAGTTATTCACGATCATGAATTGCGATAGGATCCTACTCGTTGGGTTTCTTGTTTCTACAAATGGAATGAAATGGAAATGACTAAGAAATTTGCACCCGTCATAATATGACTGTTGATTTTCTAGAATAGGTAATACGAGGCCGTAAATAAGATAAATATTTTATGGTCGAATCTGACCTTTACCATAAAAATTATTTACTGCGTGAACACTTTATAACAATTGAAAAATATATTGAAGTAACAGCACTGGGATGCTATAGGTAAGGTGGGAGCCTGGGGGTGGGGATAGAATCTGAGCTAAAGTGAACGCTCTCCGGTCTGTGCACCTTCGGATGTGTGTGTGTACACCCAAACCTGTTTTTGTGCGGACTATTTTTTTTTTTTTGTGTAGTTTGTAAAAAGTATTTATAAAACGAGCGAAAATTATTTATCAAACGAGTGCGTGGTAGTATCATCAAGGGTCGACAGGGGCATCCGATGGGAAGTCACTGTGACTTTCCAAAAATTCCAGAAATTTTTCGGGAGTCGGCAAAATTATCATCGTTTGGTTTATTTTGATTTCGTTTAAATATAATATTTTGGGTATTTTCTACGTGAGACTTTTTTTATGCAGTCCCTATCCACCGCATAAAAAATATCTTTTAACTCAGTTGCGAAAACATTTTAAAGCTACTGGTGAAGTTTCAAGCATTTTTTTACGCGATTTTTTTATGCGGTCCCTATTCACCGCATAAAAAGAGGATTGGGTGTATATATATACATTTTTTTAATGCTCAAAGCGTGTGAAGTAACAGGGTCGTTTCCGAAATTTTAAGTTTTTTTTTTTTTTTCTGAAAAAACATTATTAAAATCATAGGATCTGACCATTTTTTAAAATAACTTGACTAAGTTTAATATTTAAAAAAAATGCATTAATCGGTGCTCTTTCATTGTTTACGCTTCTGCCGATGACATCACAAATGATGAAATGCCATTCACTGATGATACTCACAGAGCACAATATTCACAAGTGTTGGCAACTATATGATTGATAGTAAGCGTAGAGTGCAATATGTAATTCGCTTCTTGATCATCATAACGTAGAAACGCGGTAGACAGATGCGCCAAAGTACATCATTTGGGACGTCATAAAGACCACGCCTTATTTTCAAAATCGGACATTTAAAAAAATTAGTTAAAAACTGAGCTTCGGAAAAATGAAAGTTTTTTCTAGCTCCATGTTATTTTTATTTATTTTTTGATTATGCTATGAATTTCCTTTTGTAAGGAAAAAAATCTGCACTTTTTCGAAATAGCTCTTGTGCACTAAACGTTTGTGCATCTCTGTGTATTTTGTGCACTAATATACTACTAAAATCTACACTAAATTTATTATAACATGAGATGTGCTAAAAATGGAAGGGGAAAAAGATAATAGACATTATTTTGGTGTCCGTAAAATATTGACGCGAGAACCACGGACCCGTAGTAGAACCATGTATTAGTCACACTCTGAATTTTAAATGTTTTTAAAATTATGTTAATGGTTCATTTTCTTAAATTGCCATCATATTTTTAACTTTTCTATTGTTCTTCTTCATTTGAAAAAGAATATTCCTAACCAGGCCTGTCCAGTGGGGATATCACGGGGGGGGGGGGGAAGGGGGCAATTATGACACCCCTAAATTTTTCAAACATACTAAAATTAGGCATTTTGCTCGTATTTTGTTGTTTTTTCCCGAACACAAAACCTTTGCCCCCCCCCCTCCGGAAATTTTTAAATGTCGGGCCTGTTCCCAAACGTACATTTTTAATTAAATTCTATTCGTTGTAAAATATACACTACATTACGAGCGGAAAGAATGGCAATTGTTAACGTAAATTCCTATACATCCCCCTGTCTAATCCCCATCAGCGTCAAATGGGGGCAATGAATGACCCTCTTAAGTTTTGAGAAATGAATGTATTTACAGATTGCGGAGCATATTTTTTTTTTTTTTTTCGATGTAATTTATTGAGCAGAAAAAATTCGCATGTAAATGAGCATGTAAAGTTAGAAATGAGGGCTGCCTGCCATATATCATCAATCTTAGAGCTGTTGTATCTAAAAAGGAAACCCCAGGGGATTTTCAAAAAAAAAATTGAAAATTATTTGCAAAGCTTTAAAAAAAAGGCGTTTGAAAAAATATATTAAGAATTACGCATTAATTTTAAATAAAAATCATATGTTTTCTGTGTTTAGTTTAGAATTTTTACTACGCATAATTTTTGATATGATATTAAAATAACAATAAGAAATGCTCTTCACCTTTGTAATACAATGTTTATTTAGCACTTTTTCTCTTCATTCCTTCTTTTGAAATTAAAATTTTCGTCAAATGACGTACGCCCGATAATAAGTCGAGAAATCACGTAATCACAGATGCCAAAGCGCCAACGCTCA
This sequence comes from Uloborus diversus, assembly GCF_026930045.1. Lineage (NCBI taxonomy): Eukaryota > Metazoa > Arthropoda > Arachnida > Araneae > Uloboridae > Uloborus > Uloborus diversus. Next base: position 5,587,303 of record NW_026557876.1, on the reverse strand, counting down.
GAATCACGCCAAGTGGAAACAAAAACAGGGGTAGCCAGTGGCGCCCTCTTTGTTGCCATGAGTTTCAGCGATTGCCACGGCCGTTAGTATTCAGTGGGGCCATGGATGGAAATACTCCACAATCAAATGAGTTAATTTATGTTTCGTAGGCAACAAAATTGGATACTTTTTATCATAGCTTAAATTGCTATTTCTAAGCCTGCCTCCTACTCTCAAAATTCCTTTCTTATCCACAAATGGATTCAAACTCCTCAAACGGCTGTTATGGGGAATCATCTTACCTTTTTGTAAATTATTGATTTCTTCTCTAAAAGACTCCCACTGAACCTGTCTTACCAAATAGTTTTCTGCACGTTTCAGATCCTCTATATCTAAAGGGCCGCTTTTCTGCTGTCCTTTACACTTATGCAGAAATCTGTAAATAAAACTAAGAACTCTAACAATTTTAGAATATTTGTTACTAATATTTAACAATTCATCTAAGAAGGAATTAGAAATTATGTTCAAGTTAACCAAATTAAAGTCATTCGATTTCAGTTCAGACACATAATTATCTTGTATAACTGCTTCAGGAACAGGTCTATCTGGATACTCGTCCTCCTTAAGGAATTCGGAACCATTCCACCAAAGTGAACAGTCGCACAAATCTTGTGGGGCCATACCTCTTGAGATATAGTCTGCTGGATTTTGATCCGAAGCCACCCACCGCCATTGCGAGATCTCTGTCAGTTCCTGTATCTTACAGACCCTGTTTGATACAAATGTTTTAAGCTGATATGGCTCCTTCTTTAGCCATGCTAACACAATCATCGAATCTGACCACAAATATACGTTAGATAGTTCCAGATGAAGAGAAACTTTAATGCGATGAACCAATTTCGCAAGGACTACTGCGGCACTCAACTCAAGTCGTGGAATCGTTGTAGTCTTGATAGGAGTTACTCTACTCTTGCTGGCTATTAATTTCACAAGCACTTCTCCTCGGACTGTCATCGATTTACAGTAAACAGCAGCTCCATAGCTGAACTCTGACGCATCCGCAAATCCGTGTATTTCAATCAGTTCTGCACAAGGTAGTAATATGCATCTACTAATGTGGATACTATTAACCAATAGTAGAGATTCGATAAACTGTATCCAGTCTTTTTGAAATCTTAGAGGTAATAACTGAAGCCAGTCCACTTTTAAAAACCACAGTTTCTGTAGAAATATTTTCGCTCTAGATATCACTGGTCCTAATAATCCAAGGGGATCAAACAGTCTGGCAATCAAAGATAAAACGTCTCTTTTTGTATAAGATGACTTTTCTTCTATTTTTACTTTGAATGAAAAACAGTCATATTCCGGATTCCAGGAAACACCTAATGTCTTTACTTCTTCGGGGTTCGCAAACACATAAGTTGATTCTGTACTCTTCACTAGAGAGTTATCATTACTACACCATTTATGTAGCTCCATGCCTCCTTTACCAAAAATTCCTTGAAGTTGTCTTTGAAGCTCTTCTGCTTCGCTCAAGGTTTCTGTACCACTCAATATGTCGTCGATGTACATATCCTTTGATTCTACTTGAGCAGCTAAAGGGAACTCTTTGGCTTCGTCCATAGCCAATTGCTGCAGAATTCTTGTGGCCAAATATGGCGAACTTTTACTGCCATAGGTGACTGTGTTGAGTTCAAAAGTTTTTATGGGGTCATCTAAATGTTCTTTCCACAAGATTCGTTGTAATTTTCTCTGCTCTGGATGAACCCATATCATCCTATACATCTTTTTTTTCACATCTGCCGTGAATGCATAAATATGCTTTCGGAACCTCACCATAAGAGAAAAGAAATCATCTTGCGGCACTCCTCCATTATACTGTATAGTATTTAAAGAAGTTCCGTTAATCGTCGAAGATGAAGCGTTAAACACAACTCTAAGTGGGGTTGTACTATTATCTGGACGATACACGCCTAAGTGTGGTATGAAATACATTCCCCTTTCTTCACCTCCATTTACTTCCGTCATATGTCCCATCTCTTGGTATTCTCTCAAAAAGTTTCTATATAACTCTAAATAGTTAGCATCTTTTTCCAGCTTGTTCCACAGTGAACTAAGTCTCTTATCGCAATATCTCTAGAATTGCCTAAACACTCTGGATTCTCTTTTAGGGGCATTTTTAAGACATATTTCCCCGTTTGATCCCTCTCATGGGTTTTCAAAAAATGCTCTTCACAAATTACAGTTTCTTTATTTTTGACTGGTTCTGGTTCAAAATTTTCTATCTCCCAAAAACTCTTTAGAATTTTTTCTAAATTATCACCCTCTGTAATGAACCCACAATGTATTTTATTTGCATTAGGACTTGATACACTACCCGTGACAATATACCCAAAAACTGAATTTTGCAAAATTAATTTAGTGTTTAATGGAGTGTTTAATGGCGCTAATATATTAGCGCATCAATATTTCCCGGTTTATCAAAATTCTCATCGGCTAATTTTATTCTACTAAATAGCTCTTTATTTATTTTGAGTGGTTCTGAAGGAATTTTATCAGTGATTCGCGGTACAATTAGAAAATCCAAGTTTGCTTGGAAGCTCATATCCGCGTTTGTTATTTCTGCATTTACACAAGACTTAACGATTAACGCGACCTCATTAACACCGGATAAAATTCTGTTTATTTTTTCTCTTTTAAGCCGTAATCTCTCTGTGCAATCCTGAGTCATCAGGTTACAAGTACTACCACTGTCCGCCAGGATCCTCAATTGATGAACATTACCATAATCATCTCTTAAATAACAAAGAGCTGTGCTAAGCAATGGTATTTTTGCTGACTCATATTTTATAGCCGCGAACGATTTATTGCTACTATGAGCCACATCTGGATTAGAAGGAATGAATTCCGAAGTTGTTGGCGCCAGATCACGCGCATTTGCATTTGAGAAACTAAGAATCCCTCCCTCTGCTCTGTTTAAATCAGAACTTATTAGGTTCGAATCTTGCTCTTGACCTTGAGAATAATGTATGGAGCCATGGTGACGCTTACTACACTGAGTGCATGAGTACTTCGATTTACAACTAGACACTTTATGAAATGATAGGCAATTGAAACACAAATTATTAAGTTTGATTAACTTAATCCTCTCTTTTACTGATAATTTTTTGTATTTAGGACATTTATATAAAGCATGCGATTCAGAACATAAAACACATTTCGCAGTTTTCGTTTCGGAATTTTGATACATTTTTGGGGGGATTTCGATACTTTTGAAAATTACCCGAATTTGAGGTAAAATATAAATCTGCCTCTTTCCCCATCTCTAAGGGATCGAACCACTTATCTGCTTGCCGTATAGATATGTGCGACGCTGTCTTTATCTATGGTTTCAAATAGCTTGTCTGAAACTAGAATCTTTTTTAGGGACTCGAAATTAGAAACATCTCTTAATTTTAAATAATATTTAAAATTTGTAGCTAATCTCGACGCGAATTGAACGTGCGACTCATTTAGTCTGCGCGCCTTTTTAAACTGCTCTAAGGACATTTGGGTCGTTGGCTGGAACTCTCGCAATACTAGCTCTTTAATTTTCTCATAATTGTTTAGTTCATCATCTTTTATGTAAACAATGATGTGTGATGCACGTTCTCCAAGCAAATTCAACAAAATCTCTGCTTTCAAGTTCTCTGGAACCTTTTTTGTTAAAAAAGCTCTCTCTAAAGATGAGATGTATCCCCACGCTTCTGCTTTAATTGGAACTTTCAAGGTTAAAGTTCTTATGCTTTTGATAAGCGAATCTAACGACTCATAAGTTTCGCTTTTGCTGTTCTCTTGACTGTTCTCATTTTTGGAATCGGCTCTTAGTTGAGAAAGTTCAAGTTCCGTTTTAATTCTTTCTAACTTAATTTTCTCTAACTCAACTTCCTTTAGTTCATTAGCTTGTCGATTTCCAATTATTGAATTTGCAATCTCATTTACTGATTCTGGATCATTTTTATAAGCTTCGCTGCTTTTGATCAATTGATTTATCATATATACAGTACTTTTTTCATTTGTGTCAATATTTAACTCAGCAGCTATGTGCCTTAAATCCTCTTTTAACGCTCCTTTAAACATTTTGAACTCAATGCAAATTTGCAATTAATAATCAAAAAGAATGTCAAAATTCACGTACCTGTGAATTTATTGAGGCGGATAACTTTTCAATTCGTTTGGCACACTCTCATCTCTAGCAGAGCTCACAAATTGACAAATTGTCCAGTCAAATCACTTAAAACTCACATAGGTATCCATAGGTATGGATGTTCTCCGGCTCGACGGACCACATGTTATGATAGCTCAGTTTATAGAAGAATTCTCAACTCAAAGAAACACAACTCATTTTCTCTAGTGGACTGTATTTTTACTTTCTTCTATATCTAATATATAGAAGAAAGTATTGGATTCGTGCAAATTTTCGAATTTCGAATTTTGACGGATTCGAACGTTTTGAGGTGTGCTGAGTCCATTTCGACCATTTTTGGAAAATGTCTGTCTGTCTGTGTGTGTGTGTGTGTATGTATGTATGTGTGTGTGTGTGTATGTATGTGTGTCACGTCTGTGTGTGACCAGTTTTTTGTGGCCGCTCTACAACAAAAACTACCGCATGAAATCGAACGAAATTTAGTACACATATGTGCCCCTATGTGAACTTGTGCCCATTAGTTTTTGGCGCGAATTCCTCCAAGGGGGGTGGAGCAATGGGACGTTTTTCGAGTTACGCGTGCTTGCTATTCCTCAGGAAGTAACTGGCGGAATCAAACAAAATTTGGTCCATATGTTGGTATTAACAGGAACAGGTGCTGATTCAATTTTGGTGTCAATAACTCAAACGGGGGTTGAGCTGTAGAACGTTTTTTGTCGTCAATTGTGACTGCTGTATCTCAAGAAATAATGAACGGAATGAAAGAAAAATTTATCGGCAAGTAGCCCTTAGTGGGTATAAGAACTGATTTTATTTTTGTGTCAACAGCTAAAAGGGGGGTAGCGCAATCACCCGTTCTTTTTTTCCATTTTGAGTGCCCTATCTCAAGAAGTAATACTACGTTCTGGTTGAAATTTGGAATATATGTGAATCCATATGTAAACAGGCTTTGGTTCTATTTTGACGCCGATCGCTCCAAGAGGTGTTGATTTTTTTTTTTTTTTTTTTTTTTTTTTGCGAATAAAAATATTTTTATTAATGCAACAATAAGAAAGATAAATCGTAATAGATTGTCGTCTGCGTATTTCTCGTGATTTTAATTGTATGAAAATGATAGGAAATATTGTCTCAATGATTTAAAATTTTGAACTGTTGCCATCTTATGTTTGTTAACAAATAAAATATTTGTAATTCATTCAAGCAAGGCTTTTAAAATAACTTTCAATTTTCGCTCTTTGCTTTGCTTTTGCAATAATTCAGACATTGGGATAGTCGTCAAGTTTTTGCATGTGTCATTTTGTTTTTGTTGGGAATATTGCTTCCTTGTCAAGCATGGGGAGGGATCAGAAAAAAAAAAAAAAAAAAGAAGAAAAATATAGAAGAAAGTTTCGTGATGGCCACAACATACTAGTTTATTTGCGGCTTCTCTAAGCGCACACTCCTCAGTCTCTCTCGTTGCATACTAACATCAACTCAAACTCTCTCAAAGTAGGTGGCGCAGTGGTACGCGCGCAGGCGCAACAGTTACTATATTTTTTTAATAACTTTAATTATTTTTTTAAATAACATTATATTTAGTAATTTTTTTAAAAACTTGAATGCAATTTTTTAATAACATTTCTCTTTACTTGGGCCCGTTATCAATCAACTTCACACTAGAAACTGTGATGTTGCATATATGAAGATCAAAATACCACTAGAGCATAGAGCAACTAAATGAATTTCCTGTTTGCTTCAGAGGAGTCTTTATTCAAAAGTTGCGATGTGACTACTAATGATTAATAGAGGGGAAATATTTAGGGGGATACTCCCCCAAAGCAAGAGCCCCCTAAAAAAGAAAAACACCTCAAAACACCCCCCCCCAGCCAAGGGGCACCCCTGAATAGCATTAATGTTTTATGGTACTTTCCTTAACATTGAGTAAAGAAAGTACCTTTGTTTTATGGCACTTTCTTTATAATGGATTTTATATTTAATCGTTTAATATTGAAATTAAATGAAGTTCATTGTTTTTTTGCCCACAACTTTTTTTCTAAAGAACAAATATGGTGAAGCGAAGGTTTGGGACTTAAGTTAGATCACTCCTATCCATTAAACAAAAAAACCATAAAAATTGTTTCACTAGGTGAGACGCTATGAATTTACAAACAATAAAGCGCGAGTAAGAAATTTGAAGAGTTCCCTCGATTTCACCAGGATCCCTCATAACCGTGCTTGAAGACCATTAGACGACCGGGGGAAAAAAAACGTTCATACAGAAAAAGAATTTTCCTAATCGATCCAGGCGTCTTCTAATAATCGGGGAGCATAGTACATAAAAAAAAAAAAAAAATCCAACAAATTCAGTTAATTAGTATTGCCATAACTGAAAATCAAACTGACGGCGTCCTGAAATATTAAATCTAGAATACTTGTCAAACTTCAGAAAATTTAATCGTCGACGAGGGGGAGGGGGGATTTTTGTCTTCAGTTCCCCTTAAATTGAACACTAAATATATTTTAAAACTTAAATATTGAAAAAAGAAAGTTTAATGACTAAATGAAGTTATTTATTAGCAAAAAAAAATTTTATATTAAAGTAAATAATTCAACTATTTTCGTAGGAAAATACTCAGGAAATTTTTCATAAGTAAAAATATTGTTACATGCACTTTATGTATTTTGGGGTCACACTCTAAACCATTCCTTCTCTTTTTCATCAATAAAAGCTAGAAGTAAACTGTGGTCTATGTATTGTGAAAAGTATTGCAACAAACATCAGTGCAACTGCATGGCTGCGCATTTTCGGTTCTCCATAAGAGAAGCACGATAAATACAGATACAAATACAAAAGTGACGACCAGCAACAGGCTCTGGGCCCAGCTAGACTGGTCCTAGTCGATTTACAATCCCCAGTGAAGATCAATGGCCCTCTTAAAACTATCTACTCCCTTGCTCATTACCACCTCTTCCGGTAAACTGTTCCAAGGTTCCACTACCCTGCTATAATAATAATTTTTCCTAACATCCATGTCAGCCTGAGATTTAAATAGACTAAAACAATGACCCCTTATCCTGTTTTCAGTGCTTCAGCCCCGTAACATCTTTCACTTTAATAAATTTAAACAACTGAATCATGTCCCCTCGGTCTCTTCTTTGCTCAAGACTGTACATTTTTAGCCTCTAAGCCTGGAATAATAGTCTAAGTGAGAAAGTCCATTTACTAGCCTTGTAGCCCGCCTTTGAACCTTTTCTAATACATTAATGTCAAACTTAGCTTCTAATAACTTAACTTCTCTTCGCATTCAAATGGTAGAGCATGCAACGGCGGAACCCGCTTCTGGTCAGGTCATCATAGGAAAAGAGGAAGTCAACGTGTAGTTTTAGGTTCTTCAAAAAGGAGTATGAGGCAAATTTTTCTAAATATGAGTCTCCAAAATACACCTTTCGGCTATATTTGATCGCTTAGTTGGGGGCAGTTATGTCTCCCCTTTTGAATCCACGCCTAAAAGCAGGCGTTCGCACATGCTCAATGTAATGATTCTATGAAGTTAAATCGAACGTTCTGGTCAAAAGCTTCTGAGGAAACAAAGCATTCATATATTTTCATCTTCAACTAAAGACATAGCATTCAAAGTTGAACTTTTTCGGTAGGGCTTCAATTGTATCATGCTCGATAAAAAAGGTAAAAACTCGTTTCTCAGAAGAAACAAATTAATAAAGGGTGAACAAAAAAAAAAAAAAAAAAAAAAAAAAAAACGCTTGAACTTAAGAATTTATCTCAAACATAAATTTGTTAAAACTCCGCTATTATAACATTTTTTACGCGAACCCCCAGGGGTTCGCGAACCACCGGTTGGGAAATGCTGCTCTAATGTTACGCATAAGATGACGCTTACGTCATTTTACTAATCGTGAATCATCTAAATAATTCTATCTCAGTCCCAAACAAACACGTGGCAGATGTCACTACTGTTACTGTGTGAAAAGATTGCAGTTACTGCGCTTTATCTTCCCATTGCAGCAATGAGGCAGTGAGAAGCAAAGTGATGTAAGTGGATATTTTCAAGTTTTGAGTAAAATTCATTTAAAGTTCTGGGCAGATAGGCTTTCACTGAATTTTTTCCTAAATTATGCTGTATAGCAGCATCTACCAGGACTACTTATACTATCTCTTGCACCAAAACAGAGGAGAAGTTCACCTACCATTTGTACTGGTTGTCTAGAAATTTTTAATTTTGACACTTACATACCTTTTTGCTTCTCACTGCCTCATATAAATTATTCACACGTGCCTCCAATGTTGTGTTCACAAGAATAGGCGTCGTAACCAGACAGGGGGGGGGGGGGGTATGGTCCGAGAGGTTCATACTCCCTCAGTAATTTAGGATTGAACAACTTCAATAATTGGAAGATAAAAATCCATCATTGTTTGTGGAAAGTTATTGCTGTTTTAATTTCAAGATAAATGTACATATGCTATTACGAAATGCATAATTTATTATGTCACTAAAACAAAATAAATTTCTGAAAAGAAAAAAAAACATATATATATATATATATATATATATATATATATATATATATATATATATATATATATATATATATATATATATATATATATATATATATATATATATGATAGCAATATAAGGATTGAACAAGAACGAAAAAATCTTTTAAAAGAAGGAAAAAATGAAAAAATCCCAAATTACCCTGGGGCCTCATCAGGGGGTACTCCCCAAGGGTAGGGAAAAACCATGAGATGTTTCGTGAGTGCTGCTGGCGAAATTTGCCTAAAAAAGCAGCACTAGTCCCCGACATCTCACAAAACAAGCAAGTGGGTTACTGAAAGTCCAGTGGCGCAACTAAGAAGTAATAGGGGCCTTTATAATTCTCCCACAAAGCCGTCAAGTTATATACGCAGATGCAAACTTGTGTGAATGCATATGGTACTCAATGCCTAAAATTGTCTATAAGCGTTTAATTTTGGAAAAAATTCCTGCCTAATATCATCAAAGCTAGCCTTAAATTTCATTTTCAGAACTTTAATTTTAGAATTTTTCGGAGGAGATAGCTGCTCATTCACCCTTCCCTCCAAACTTGGCTAAATATGTACCTATGTACCAATATATTTGGGTTTTTAGAATTTCAATTTACAGTTCCGAGTAGAGAACCTGATTCTATCTCTTGTTTAACGTCACCAAAGATAGAGGTTTAGAATGTACTTTTATGAGAGAGAGTCCCCGAATTCCCCATCGCTTCTCACATCGTCACCAAGAATAGCTTTAAAATTTCGTTTTTCGAACCTCCATGTTGAAAACTTTTTCCTGTTCCCTGAATCTTATCTCTTTCCACGACAACACTTAACATTGTCTAAAAGTTTATTTTTAGGCTTTCAATTTAGGAACATTTCCGACGGAGAGAACCCACTTTCTAGCCGATGCCTCTAGGGATACTCCCTGAAACTTTACCTCTAAAACATTACTTATGTTTCATAAGAGTAACCCCACTTCTTTCCTTTCTTCTAGTTTAATTCCAAACTGAGTATTGCGTATCCTAGCACTGGTACACACTTTAAATTATCTTTTCTAACAATCAAGCAGTGCTTTTTATGGCACTGAAACAGACATTAATATTTTCATAAAACTTTGAAATCGCGCAATTTACCACCTCCAAATTAAATTTATTTTCTAGTTAAGTTCCGAACTATGTTTTGCGTATACAAGCACAGGTATACTCTTTCATTTTATTTTAGCATTGAATCTTATGGCGCTAAAACAGATATTCTTACTTAAACAAAAAATGTTTTAGCTTCGGAAATTGCCGCCCTAGGCAGCCGCCAACCCCAGGAGGCGTGCCTGTTTCTTGTTTAAATTTTGATTGTAGTGACCTGTAGACCCCTATATGAAAATGTACTAAAGTTTCAAATTTTCATCTAGAAACTCTAGTCCTCTGTGAGTGCGGATCAACCGGTTTGCTCCCGTCGAACAAACCTATAATATTACATCTCCTCTTTACTCCAAAGTGAAATTAGCTTTAACTGTGACTGTTGTTAGTAAACTGCCGGTGATTGGCTATATGTAGCTATACTCTGTTTTGATTGGTGTGTCTTTGTTGTTTGTTGTCATTTTTGAGGAACTTTAGTAAGAAAACATTATTTCTTTTGCTTTCTAATAAATTACTATAGATATAAGAATGAACTAGGAGTTTAAAAATTAAATCAAGATTTCTATGAAGTGCATCGTTATTCATGCTATTTTGCTTGAAATTAATCTTTTTTTTTCCAGTGTAATCGATGGATATTTTGGCAGAAGAGCGAGAAGGAAAAGTTCGCGAGATTGGACCCAAAGCAGTGTGGTCACTTTCTTCTTGTAAGCCTGGTATGTAAAATTTTGAAGAGAACATATTTCTATCGATTTCCTAAGTTTTTATGTCACTATGCATTATGTATACATTTTGGACAGGCCCAGATCAACAAATTTTGAGCCCCCCTCAGGCCCCTTACTGCCCACTGGATTAGGCTTTTGAACCTCAGTGGTGTGCCCCCCCCCCCCATCCTCTTCGGGGTCTACAGGTAGGTAGATCTGGGCCTGGTGTTGCACTAATTAAGCAGATTTTTCTGGCTTATCAACATTTATTTTGATGGTAACGCTAACTACTGCCATCTATACCAAAATATGGTTGGATTGTTGACACTACGTCTCACCTCCCAAATAGGTCCTTGAGTAAAAAAGTTTAAGAGTTCTTTTTTTTCAAACGTATGAAAAAATACAGAGGAGTGGATTCATCTTTCTGGTTTAGGATGGAGTCATTACTGGATATAAGCAATTTGAACCTTGTCTGAAGTATAATATTCAGTCAGATAGGGGGCCCGGAGGTTTCTCCCCCGTAAAATGCTTGAAATAGTAGTTATAAAAACACAGGTTTAGACGATAATTGGAAAGGTTAAGTGGCTTCAATTGGAAAGATTCGGTGGTCCCTCCCTGGTATTTTTTCCGAAATTCAAATATAAAAAACAACTGTAGATAATAAGATAAATAAATACCTTTGTGCTGAATAGTAAAGTCAGAACAAACAACGTAAGTAGAAGCACAAATTTGTAAATTACAGCAGACACGTGTTTCGGCGTTACAGGGACGACAAGTCGGATGTCTTTTCATCCATAAGCTCATTATTTTTTGCATTGAAAAAGGCGTTCCCTGTAACGCCGAAACACGTGTCTGCTGTAATTTACAAATTTGTGCTTCTACTTACGTTGTTTGTTCTGACTTAACTGTAGATACTCTTTCGTAATGTAAGGGAGATTGGGCGGGTTCGGGGGTTCCCATAGAAAAGTTTTCAAAATTGTATTTCCAAAAACGCAGTTTTAAACTATCTATGGTAATGTTAGGTAGAGAAAAGATTCGGGAGGTCTCCCTCAGAAATTTTTCAAATTTGAAGTCTTAAAATTGTGATTTCAAGCTATCTACGGTTAGGGGACAGATACTTTTCTGAAATTGAAGCTCTAAAATTACAATTGTAGCTGACCTTCGTGACGTTAGGGAAAGGAGTTTTAGGAAGCACTCCCCAGAAAATTTTTCGAGATTGAAGCCCTGAAAACCAAATTTAAGATGTTCTTTAATGATTTTGATGAGAGTGGAGGAAGGGAGAAGTGTGCTCCACTTAAGTTTTCTAACCTGTTGCTTTAGAAATGCAATTTTTATAGATCTTTGATCATAAACAAAAAGTCAAACAGGGTGCTTTTTAACTTTCGCCCGAGCCTGAGGGAAGGTCTGTTAATTGTATATCTTGAATTATCAGGCTTTGTAGGCTCCTTCAAAACTCCTCCAATACTCCTTCATTTAGGAAATTGTTTTGAAGGACCCTTCAAACTCCTTCATTTTGGGTTAAACTCCTTCAAAACTCCTACTTTTTTAGTTCAAGACTACATAATCTTCTTCTATGACAATAACTAAAATATTTCAATCGACTACTTAACTTCATCACAAGGGTGATTGTATACGGGCAATTTTAATGTAATTTGGTATATACAGTAGCCCCTCGTTATATCGCCCCTCGTTATGCTGCTCATTCGGATATATCGCTCTTTTCTTCTGTCTCCCGAAATATTAAAGCCTAAAATAAGAAAAAAACTTTGCTTTAAGTTTGAAACCATTTCTGAAAACATATGGTATTGCACAGAGAAGGTCTCTTTCTTCTCTATTTTGTCAATGAACAAAAGGAAGCAATTCTTCTGAATTCGCTGGAAAAGCAGCAACAATTCCTGTCATCCAAATGTACATACCCGCAGAGTATATTTCAGTTTAAGATGGTCTGTAAACTACTTGACATCTTCTTTTGTATTGATACATTGCCTTTACAAGGAGTGAGAGACATCAAGCAAGTGTCATAGTAGCCCATGTAGAAGAGAACATACGCCCTTCTTTTAGTACAGAAAAGATTTGTACTTGGTTGCACAAACCAGGATTTGCATCAAAGGAGGGAATAATTATCTTCAGGGGCAAAATAGTTTCCTGGAAACAATCTGGTTTCTTTTACTTTTCACATCCTTTCTACAGCAAGTAAAACCGATTAGGAAACCTACTCGGAATAAGAGGGTATTGGAATGCTCACTCTTATCTCGCGGTAGCTCAGAAAGATCGTCTTCATTCGCCATTTGATGATTTTAACTTTCTGACGGTGAAAATTTACTTAAATTTCAATCTTGTTTAAATTTCAATAGGTGTGATAGTACCCACATCGAAACCATTAGAAACTAATGTCAAAAAGAAAGAATGCCAATTTACTTGTGTATTAGACATAACTATTTTTAATGCCCCCCGTTATATCGCGCTTTCGGATATATCGCTCTTTTTCTTTGTCCCCCGAAAAGCGCGATATAACGAGGGGTTACTGTATATATATTTTTTCTTTTGTTTCATAAAGATGTGATTTACAAATTGATATAGAAGTCATAAAAGTTGAAGGTGAAAGTATTATTAGTTAACTAAGACGTTTCACAAGTGAAGTAAAACATGGTACTTAAATGGTGCTCGGCTATTTTTTCAAGTTATATGATTATTGTTTCTCCCTTCACCACACTCACAGCAGCAAAAGTCAGGTTGTGTAATTATTTAAATATTTATAAATTCATACGTTGATGTACTGTACTAAATGAGTGTGTTAAAAAAGCAATTGTTTAGTAAATTGCAGATATGATATTGTAAAAAGGGTCATCCACAAGTGATGTCATGCCTTGAGGGGAAGACAGGTTCATGAAATTGTGACAAGGGGAAGAGAGAGGACGACATCACCGTTATTGTAACAATATGTTTATAAAAAAATATGACATGTGTAGTGATGTGGATTGGGTAAATACCCAGCAGGTAGGTAAATAATTTTTGGGTATTTACCCAAGGCCTGGGTAAATGCCCAAAAACTGGGTATTTTAGAAAAAAATGCAAAACGTGAATGGGATTTTTTTTTTTTTTAAATCTAAATATGAAATAATTGGTAAAACTGATTCATACATATGTATTACACAGTTTATAATATTTTTTATTGAAAGACTTGATGAAATTATGAAAGAAACACATTGTGAAACAAAGAATCTTTCTTTTCAATGCCATAATTGGAGAAGTATAAGCAATTCAATGATGAACTTCTGAATTTCGAAATCACAATCTAGGTTAGTCATATCCAAAATGAAAAAAAAGGAAGCAAGAGGGATGTTTTGAAGAATAAACTGAGAAGTTATTAAGACTGTGATATTATTTATTTTTTTGCTGTTTAAGTGATAATGTGGTAAATATAGAAACAGTTTTCACATTAATACGCAAAAAAAAAAATATTGTTTCCTGTTGCCTTGCTCATTTGCATTTGCTCCCCGGTACTTCATGATGAAGACTTGTTCAAACTATTTTTAATACACGCAATTAGTGATGTAGGGTGGGAAGGTAAATATTTTTTTTTGGGGGGGGGGTATTTATCAGAAGGCAGGGTAAATCCCCTAGTAATTGCGCACTTTACAAAAAAATTTTGGGTGGTATCAAAACGTGATGATTTTCGTTTTAAAACATAAACCGTAAAATGAAAGATTAAAAATATAAAAATTTATGTATTATAATTTTTTTAATTAAAGGCTTAATGAAATCTTATCAAAAAAACTGTCAGAATTGAGAATGAACTATTCCAAAACTTAAATGGGATATTTGCTTTTTTTTGTAACAAGTTAAGCTTTTCACTTTTTGTTAGAATGGCTTTTTATATCTGAAATTTGGCTATCAACATTAAGTAGGCATATCCAACACATTTAATGTGAATATCATATTAAATTGCTAAGTTGTTTCACACAATAATTCTTTAAATAGGTGATCAAAATACAATTTTTGGGCAAAAATTTATTGTTTCGTATATGGTTGGTTATATATACATAGTGGAATACATACAGAAAAGTATTATAGTTGAGTACAAACTTTTGAAATAAATACCCGTTTGGGGTATATACCCTGGGTATTTACCCCTAAAAATAAATACCCGGGTATTTTCCATCACTAGACATGTGGCAAGAGGAAGAGTTAGGTGAAGTGTGACACTTTGTGACAAGGGGGGAAGGGGGGGGGGGGTCAAATATGTTGAAAAAATTGCAAGATCATTAACTGACAGCCCATTAGTACTCCTTCAAAATCTCATTTTACTTCTCCAAAACTCCTTCATTTTATTTCTGAAATTGAGTACGAGCCCTATTATGTGTTGAAGCTACTCCTTTCATTTATTAAGTTTTTATTTTCAGGCTTTGGTGTGGATCAACTCAGGGATAATTGCTTAGAAACATACTGGCAGTCTGACGGTCCTCAACCTCATTTAGTTAACATCCACTTTCGTAAAAAGACAACCGTCAAAGATGTTTGCATTTATGCTGATTACAAATTGGATGAAAGCTACACTCCCAACAGGTACTTTTTTTTTCTTACTAAAACTAATGAAGTTTTCTTTCATTTTCAGGGGATTTTTTTTGATTGGAAACATAAAATTTACTATTTTTTGTCTATGCTTTTTATTTGTTAGTTATAGTTGTAAATAACTTTCCTTGATAAAATTTTGAACATTCAAAGAATTAACATTAGCCCTCATGTATAATATAGTTCATGGAAGAATTGGCGTTCGGTAATTTA
Organism: Uloborus diversus; assembly: GCF_026930045.1. Lineage (NCBI taxonomy): Eukaryota > Metazoa > Arthropoda > Arachnida > Araneae > Uloboridae > Uloborus > Uloborus diversus. The sequence continues at coordinate 5,572,000 of NW_026557876.1, read as the reverse complement.
CTTATCCTAACATGCCTATATATATATATATATCAGAGCCGTGTCCAAGGGGAGGGTTTTAGGGGTTAAACCCCTCCCATTGACAAAAAAAAAGTATGTCAAATGAAGAAAACGATGGACTTAAATTAACTTTAATGTGAAAGCCTGCGTTTAACGCCCCCCCCCCCCTTTCTCTCTGAAGTTTTTCTGTAATTTTAACTCAGTAATTCTGTATTTTTTTTCCTCTAATTCAACTCAGATGGACCTAAATGTTTGCACTTCTTTCTTCTTTTATAACTTGAAAAATTTTGCATAACATTCAGATGTTATGCAATTTACAACTGTTAAAGCTTTGCCGGCTGAAATAATATTTTGGAAAAACTTTGGTGGTAGAACCGTTGAATTATCTACCAATACAAAGCATTAATAATGTTTATTGTAAGGAGGTAATGATGAATTTGGCATCTGTTGCAGCTGTGAAGATGTATTAGTGATTGTGTTTAGTAATGTAATTTGCATCTAGAATAGGCTCATTCTGAGCATTATTTCAGAACATAAAATCTGATATGCATTCTCTTACATAAGAAGAATTCGTGGAGAGTTTTAAATACTTGTTGCAATAAACCGCATAGTTAACAGATTTAATTAAAAAGAAACAAACAAGTTTTGATAAAAGTGAACCTGTAAAATGAAGGAATACTTTGGTCACGAGCAGCCAGAATTATTCTTCTAAGGGAAGGGGGGGGGGCTACAGCAGTACTTACAGGTGCATAAACGCCATACTGGGATCGTTAATTTGTAGTAAAACTAAAGGTTGTGAGGGATTGAATCCCCCACCCCCAGGTAAGATTAACCCCCCCCCCTTTATGAAAATCTGGACACGGGCCTGATATATATATATATATATATATATATATATATATATATATATATATATATATATATATATATATATATAAGCTGTCTTCTCCTGAAAAATTCTAGTTATGCCACTTAGATCAATATGATTGAGTCACATCTGTTATTAGGGCTGCTGTCTTTGATCCACTGGATCAAGGGTCTCCAGTAGCGTAACTATGGGGTCTAGCGAACTAAAGAAATTGCACCCCCTCCTTCCCCCGCAGAGTCGCCCACATGGAAAGTCACCGGAGGTCACTGTGACCTCCCTTTCTTGGGAAGGGGGGCAGGGACATTTTGATTAAATAATTTGACAAATTATGAGGCAGCATTGTAATTTTTTTCTTATTATTTTTTTAGAATTGTTTTCAATGATTGTTCCAATGTTCCGTAACAGTAGATCATAAAAACCCCATCTAGTTCTTTTTCTTGCAATTTTTTTTTTAATAATTTTTTTAAAGAATTTTTCAAATTCTATAATTTAAAAAAAAAAAAAAAAAAAAACTCTTAAAAGAGTAGATTATATATACTCCATCTAGCTCTTTTTCTTGTAAGTTTTTTTTTTTTTTTAATTTTTTTTAAAGCATTTTTCAAATGCTTTAATCAAAAAAAAAAAAAAACTCAACTTAAATTTTTTATTTAATCAGTTAAAATGACGCCCCCCCCCCCCCCCCCCCCCCCGCTGCTGCGGCCCTGGCAAAAGCCACTCCTGCCAACTTCTAGTTACACTACTGGGGGTCTCCAACCTTTTTCATTCAAGGTGCACCCACGGCCGAACTATTTAGAAAACTTGCATTACCTTTAAGTTTCTAAATTTATTAAATCTGTAATTTTATCTATAAAGCTTTGCTAGTTACTTTGCTTTAATTAGATTTTACTCTTTGCAATAATGTGTAAAATTTATGAAAACATCTGGGGGAGAAATGATGAAATTTGTCAAAAAAAAAAACATTTTTGAAAAAAAAAAAACATGTGGTTTTTAAAAATAAACCACTTGGTTTAAATCATGGTTTAAAGCAACGTGGTTTAAACGAAACAACCATGACAATTACTGGAGCTAATTTTTTTAAAAGGTATTGGCACGAAGAAAACGAATTTAGAGGTTGCCAATCCCGAAAATTCGTTTTCCTCGGGGAACCAATCGCGAGTAAGTTTCTCTCTCCTCAATGGCTCGCCTCAATCTTATCGACCGCTGATATGACCAATGGCTATTCTGTATTGCAGATATTTAACTAATACAATATGCATCAGATTTATATTCTTTGCAACCCCCCCCTTAAAGTGTTGGATAGATCGACCTAAATAATTGGATAGATAAATATCTATATCTGGAGAGTGATATATACTGGTATTAAAATTCTGATATTGTCCAGCCCTACTAGAAATGTATTGCGCTTGAAAAGAAAATTTTTAAAAATGCTGCAAGATTGAAAATGGTATGGATATGTAACTCCAGGTTGGGTTTTTAGTTTGACTTCTCATTTGTTACAATTTTTAAAGTCAGCCTTGGAAAAAAAAAATTTACAATGTAAAAAAGATATCTTTAATTCTTGCAGGATTTCAGTTCGTGCAGGAACACATTTTCATGACCTCCAGGAATGTGAAGTTATAGAATTAAATGAACCAACTGGATGGGTGAAGATTCCACTAAAAGATGCATTGGATCAGCCGATACGTACCTATTTAGTTCAAATTGCAGTACTCTCTAATCATCAAAATGGGAGAGATACCCATATGAGGCAAATTCGTGTACATACTCCTGTTGAAAGTAATTGCGTTTCAGCAATTAAATTTCCGATGTTATCTAGTGTTGAGTGTTCTGCATACAGTACTATTAGATAGAAAAAAAATAGTGAAATGTATAGTTTGCAAAAGTTTTGCAAAATAAGAAAATTCCATTACAACGAACTTCAAGGGAACACAAATTTTATTCATTATAACAAGAATTTCGTTGTAATGGAAACCAAAAAATAAAAAGGAAATTTAATCATACCTTAAAATTCATTTCATCAAAATAGATATTTCATTGTATTGATGGTTGTTGCAAGAAAATTTTACTGTATTATCTAGATTTGTTAATTTTGTTCAAGTTCAGTTCACTTTATTCAAAATATAACTTCCTTCAGTATTTTTTAAATGAATTTTTGGTATTTTTTAATGCATTTATCATTTTCTACAATTTTTTCTCTTGAAATTTGTGGCTTATGCGTGTATTGGTCTGTAGAAAAGTGACATAAGGCATAAACCATCTTATTTATTTTATTGTAAATAATCTTTAAGTATAGGAAAGTTACATGAAATTATAAAATATCTGATTTATATTATTACACTCATACTCTTTAAGAATGGAAGTGTGGAGCAAAATAAAATCGTTAAGATAACTTGCCTTTTTAAAAATGGAAACATTATTAGTGCTTTTTTAAAAGTTTAGTAAATAAAAGAAAGAACAATGTATCCATACGATTAATATCTGTTCGCATCTGTCTGTCTGTCCATCTGAAGATTGAGAAACTTCTCAAGAATCACTGCGAGTCGAGAGTCAAACCAGGTAACAATCGATTCGAAATTTTCTAAAGAAAACAATAAGACTAATCTCGTAATTGTACGACTTTAATTAGCGGAATTGTTGATTAAAACGTTAAATAACATTACATTATTCAGGAATTTTTATTTATTTTCTGTTGTCATTTTGCATGTGAGCAAATGAAATTCTGATAATTGTTTTAAAAGCGAATTTTTTGGCTGCTGTCCAAATCTTCAAGCAATGTTTCCATTTAGAATTTATTTTAAATTAGCTCAATTTGTCTTTCATTCTGATTTATAAATCCTAAAACTACTCTTTAAAGCAATTTTTTTGTTTAGAAATTTATTGTAAATTAGCTTCGTTTGTCTTGTATTCTAATAAACAATTTCTATTTCTTTCTGTTGCCATTTTACATTTGTGTTCATAAATAACATTATAACAATTGTTTCAGTGGGACTGACGTAGTCAAAACAATCAACCGTGTAATTGGTTGCTCTATTGGGATAACTTAATTTATCGTCTGAAAAAAAGGAAAAAGTCTAGCATCTACTTTAAAAACCTGAAAGTCAAATGCTAACATAACCGTTGTTGTAGTTCTCAAAGTTCCGCTAAACTGAACTGGAGGTGGCATCTTAACACATTCATTTTCGTTTACTACACTTTTGTTAATTTTTCAAGCTTACTAATTTTTTGTTTTAAAAAACTTGTTTCAAACTGTAGAAATCCAACTTTGCATTTCATTTAATTTACGTAATGGGTGAGTCATTTTCATTGTAAATCTAACTACAGCATTTTTTTTTTTTTTTTTTTTAATAATTCAAACAAGGATAATCACTTTCAACTTGTTCAAGCCCATTTGGCTGATCAGAACATAATTCATCAGTAGAGTTAGTTTATGTTAATATGCTTGAGGTGTTATGTGTGCGAACACAGTGTGGTTTACAAGTGCAAACTGATATTTTAATTATTTAGCAGATTTACTGCAGTGATTGTTTGTATATATAATTATCTATGATATATATTTTTTTAACATAAACATAGTTTTGAATGTTTAAAATTGTAGTAAACTGCAGTTATATTGTTTTCATTGTGTTTATATTGTCATAGGGATACTTGATCGCTGGGATCATGTATTCCTGAAATCAAAGGGATCAAGTATCCCTACTATTAGATTTTTACAAACATACTTGTTCTATCATTAACAATCAGTGGTAGTTTACTAAAAAAAGACCTTAATTGTTAATGACTGTATGTACTTGAAAATTTCATTTTGAATTTTTTTAAAAGTTGCATACAAATACAAATACAAAAGTAACGACCAGCAACAGGCTCTGGGCCCAGCTAGACTGGTTCCTAGTCAATTTACAATCCCCAGTGAAGATCAATGGCCCTCTTAAAACTGTCTACTCCCTTGCTCATGACCACCTCTTCCGGTAAGCTGTTCCAAGGTTCCACTACCCTACTAAAAATAATAATTTTTCCTAATATCCATGTTAGCCTGAGATTTAAATAGCTTGAAACAATGACCCCTTGTCCTGTTTTCAGTGTTAAACTTCAGCCCCGTAACATCTTTCGTTTTAATAAATTTAAGCAGCTGAATCATGTCCCCTCGGTCTCTTCTTTGCTCAAGACTGTACATTTTTAGCCTTCTAATACTATAAGCGCCTTATAGTATAGGTGCTTCTATAAGGAAAATAAACGCCTTTGAACCCTTTCCAATACATTAATATCTTTCTTAAGATAAGGAGACCAAAACTGAACAGCATACTCCAAACGGGGTCTTACCAAACTTCTATGTAAGGGCAGAAGAACTTCTTTAGATTTGTTTGAAATAGCTCTGTTGATAAACCCAAGCATCTTATTGGCTTTGTTGCTAGCTATGCTACACTGTTAGCTGAACTTTAAATCCTGACTTATTAAGACCCCCAGATCACTAATTATGTTCTGATATCGACTTTTCTATGTTCTGATCATTCTATATATGTAAATTTCAGAATGCTTTCCTTAAAAAAAATTTCCCTTGACACAGACAATCATTTCTTAAGCTAAAACAAAATGGCTGAAAAAGACAAACTGTTGGCAGTTTTTTTGTACAGGTATTACTTTAACATGGTTGTCAGGTTTCAAAGCTTAACTAGATGATTTTGGTACATTTTGGATCATGTATCCCCAGGGTCAAGTATCCCTAGTCTCCCCTAAATGTGTGAGGAAAAATAAATGATGCAATTGATGATTGAATTAGTTAATAAATAAATGCATTACTGACTTATTAAGTGAATAAATACGAATCAAACTATTTCACTTTGCCACGCCTGTACCTGATAAATTGGGTTTAACTTATAAAATCTAAACATGCCTAATACAGTAAAACCTGTAAAGTTGACCACCTTTGTAAGTTGACCACCTGTCTATGTTGACCGCTTTTGTCAGGAACGGAATTATTCCTATCTTATATAATGAAAGAAAACCTCTGTAACTTGACCACCTCTCTATCTTGACCATCTGTCTATCTTGACCACTAATGAACCCCAAGTTTGGTTTGGAGTATTGTAAAAAACCCTTTGTAAGTTGACCACTTGGTTTATTTTTAAAAATTTTATTCAACAAATTATTATTTTTATTATTTTTTTTATAGCTTTCCAAGAATATTTTTGATGCCAGACCAGCATTTTACCAACTAATGAAACAGCAGCATAACTAAACCTCCTTTTGAGTTTAACCACATGGAAAAACTACTAAGAACACTTTTATTCTCCAAACTTGTTTTTCTTTTGTTGTTAAACGAAAAAAAAATTATTTTTTGATTAACTATAATTTTTTAGGAACTATTAATATAAAATGATTAACTTTTCATAAACAATAAGACTTTTTTTTTTTTTTTTTGATCAATTTACTGAAATTTTAAATTTTCATAACATACTATACATCATTCTGGGAAAATAATCTCTAAAACTATTCGAATAACATTTTATATTATTGATTCAAAGTAATGCTAAACAATGAAAGTGAGTTGAACAGAAAGAGTAAGTGTCAATTAAGCAAAAAATGAATGCATGGTGCAAGACTTACAAAAAAAAAAAAAATCATCATCATCATTACCCCCTTTATAAATTGACCACCTGTCTAAGTTGACCACCAAAGTATTGCACCGCAAGTGGTCAACTTACACAGGTTTCACTGTACTTTACAGTGAAGCTCCGTTTATACGTTTCTGAAGGGAGTGTATGAAAAAAGCGTACAAATGAAAAAAACGTATAGCAAGATACGTTAATATGTATTAAAACTCTGCAGGGACCAAATTAAAAAACGTATAAATGATAGAAACGTATAAAAGAGAAACGTATAAACCATTGAGAAGAAATACTAATGGAGGGAGCCACAGCAAATGTCTCTGTGAAATAAGCTTGGGACCCAATGTTTCCCAGGTCAGGTGACTTGTTTGGCTAGGAAGTTGTCCCGTTTTGGCACGCAATCGCTCTTTTGGCGTTAAATATTTTTCAGACGACATGACGGCGCTTATTATGAAGTCGGGGCTACAAATACATAAATAAATAAATAAATAACGGATACAAATACAGGCCTATCGTTCAAACTCCCTCTCCGCACTTCTTCCCGGATTTTAAAATATAATGTAACTGCATTTTTCATGTATTTTGGTGTTTATTCCTTGAAATGACGGGCATGTACAAATAGCTTAAAGCGTTCTGTTATTGACTGAAAATTTATGGATTCATAAGTATTGTAATCAATGTTTTGAAATGATTTCATACGCAGGCATGTTAGTATTTAAATTGAAGCATAAAAATAGCAAATCTTTATTCTTGCGCATCTGCAATTCACGGGAGCTTGGCGAGAAGATTCTCGCCAACAAAGCAAATGTACACAAAATGCTTAAGAGCCGTTAAAATAATTACTAGTTAAGTAAAAAGTGTTTTTATGGAACTAAAATGTTATTTGCACTCAAGATATACAATGTTTTACAACTTTTATAGGTAAAATAAGTACAAAAGTTTAAAAATTATAGGCAACTGTGGAATATGTACTCGTTGAATGCATATAAATGTCATTTTTTCTTTATTTAGAAGTGAAAAACATTCGTACGTGCTACGGAAAAGTTACTAGATCTCCTGGTGTGGCTTTTTCCTCACAGTTTACAATGCTCGAACACTGCACTCTTACTATAAATCTAATTTTTCCCTTCTACAGTTAAAGGTTGTTATCATGCATGGCTTCAGCTAATGAAAACTTCTACGGTCAACTCGAAATTGCTCCCCAGGTCACATGGTACTGTTGCCGTATCGGGATAGTAGGGTTGCACTCTCTCCATCTATTCCTTCTCAATGCTATAAACCAGCGGTTCCCAACCCTTGGGTCTTAATTTCGGTTTTTCGCGAAAATTCACTTATTAGATATACTGTCACTCAAAAACTCTCCCTGGCTCATCGCCAATAAGGAACTTTTGGATTAAGATTTTTCATATTTCTTAGGAACTTTCCCAGATAATGGAAGATGAAATCTAATTAATCAGAAACTTCTTTAATGAAAATTGTCAAAGTACTTAGTATTCTCTTCAAGCGTCAAGCTAAAAATGCTACTCTTTTGCTGAACTGGCATAACTAACTAGTGAATTGAGACACTTGAGAGGCTTTTTGACAACCTACCTATTTGAATGAGACTTTTTATTGAGGCTTTTTGACAACCTACCTATTTGAATGAGACTTTTTATTGCAGCTACAAAAAAAAAAAAAAAAAAGTAATATAGAAATACATTGAATGTTGCAAATTATTTGAGATCAAAACTATCTAGTTTCAATTCAGATATAAACTCCCTTGCAGAGAAAAAACGCCAAGAAACCCATGGAGCTTTAACTTTGATGGCTTCTTTTTGAGTTTCCTTACAGCTGTGCCAGCAAAGTGAATGCAATAAAGGTATTTTCTTCATTAAAAATTACTTCGAAAATTGTTCTTGTACAGTATATTTATATCTGTGGTGCAATATATATATAAATATACTGTACAAGAACAATTAATTACTGCACAAGAAAAGGGGAGTAACATCTCCAGAACTCTTGTTTTTACCGCACTTTTCAGTCCTAATACGCTTAAGAACAGTTATGAATAGGTCCTCCCCCCTCCCCTCCAGAAAGTAAATTTTGGCTGTACAAGTAATGTGTAGTATTTAGTGGGTCTCAATCTTGTTTTCTACAAAACTGGTGGGCCGCACAATCAAAAAGGTTGGGAACCGCTGGTATAAACAGTGCCTCACTGTATATATTTAAAAGAGCACTAAAAACTCTTTCATGGGTATCATATGAATTTATTTATAAAATATGTGTTTTATATGTGTGACGATGTTTTTGTAATACAATATCAGTTTTTTTATGATTGAACGTAAGAAAATCTTTTAGTCATATAGTATAAACTGTTCAGTCTGAATTAATTTCATATCATGTGAATATTTTCTGCGTATTCTCCAACTTCAATCTGTAATTTCTAAAAAAAAATAAACTTTTGAAATTTGAATTAGACTTGATTATTTACTCATTAGTCTCAGTGGTACTCTTTAACCATGGATTGTATGTAATTTGGCAATCTGCCAAGTAAATACTATTCCATCTGAATGAATCTAGCAGGGGAGAAGGGAAAATAACGATGGGATATTGATGCACGAGTTTTATAATGTCACTATTGCCTTATTCATTTATTGCATTCTCAAAAATAAAATAAGGGGAATCAAAAAAAGTTACCATGGAAACAACAAAAAGACAATAAATTATTTTCATTTTGTTCAGGAACATAAAAGCAAAATGGTAAGCTAAAAACTTTGTTGTGAATAAATAAATCAATTCATTTTTGCCGTGAGAATAAAAATCGAATATACTTTAGATTAAAAAAATGTTGCCGAGAGCAAGTTTTCATTTTTACAAAACTAAGGCTAAATCATAGAGAGGCAAAAGTGCACATCTGAAACAAACCAACACCCCTATAAACTAATAGATACGTCCATTTCCGCATATAAACCGGATATTAGCCTTTCCATGTAATCAATGGTCAGACAGTATGGCAAATTGATTAAGTTAAGGATTAATAACTAAAGAGATTTGAATTATTTTTTTTTAAACTCGCATCCTGTTTGGAGAAGTAGTTTTTATGTAAGCATGCATAAAAACTACTTCTCCAGTCATAAACTCTCAAGTTTATGTGCATATTTCATCAAATTTCAATATTTTAACTTCAAATTTTATTGTTATGTTTTTCTTGTATGCTGTCAAATAATCTGAAAGTTTAGTAACGTTTGACAGAAAACTCCGCATGTTATGAGCCAAAAACTTTTAAAAAATCATATGTTTGAAAGAAATGATTACATTTCTCCGAGGGTATAAGATATACTTTCACGAAAATATACAGATAAATTCTACATACTTTGTACAGTGCCGGTAAAAAAGCTTTATATTTGGTGGGCAATTAAAAACTTGACATAACTTTTTCTTGTCATTTTACTTGGCATGCTCCCTTGTGAATTGGCCGAATACTGAATATTCTTCCACAATCTGACCGATTATTCGGTATTCGGCCAAATCACTAGGGAGCATGCCAAGTAAAGGGTGTCCCAAAATTCACGCAAGATTTGAATTTGCCACCATTTTTTCCATAAATTGTTGGCAGCCATGAAAAAAGAACAATTTGACAGTTGAGAGTTTAGGGCTAGTAAAAATGGGGTGTTATTGTACCATACAGCTAGAGAGAGTGAAACATTTCAATGACTGCATCAGGCATTTCCTAGTCGCGTACTCTCTCATTTCGGTCATCAGAATTGGCACCCTAGATCGTGTGATTTAACATTTTTAAATTTCTTCTTATGGGGTTATTTGAATTCAAAGGTCTATGTCGACAAGCCCACAACCACCCGTGCATTACCGTGTTAAGATACCAATAACAGTAACTGCCTGACCAGCCTCAACTTTCATTATTTTTGAAACAATTGTTCAATAATGAAAGCACCTTATTGTATCGTATAACGCTCCATTTTTGATTACCCTAAACTCTCAGCTGTCAAATTGTTCTTTTTTCAGGGTTGCCAACCATTTATTGCAAAAATGGCGGCAAATTCAAATCTTGCGTTAATTTTGGGACACCCTTTACAATCATAAAATGATGTTTGCATGTAAAGTTTTTAATTGCCAAACAAATGTAAAGATTTTTTTTTCAATGGTTTAAATGTTTTTGACAAATGATATATGTTTCCTTTACTTTGGAAATTTAGCTTTCAAAACCTACAATTTGTTTTGTTATTTCTACATTAATAGAGCAAAAAGGTTAAGTAATGCATAAATAAAGTAAAGGGACATTCGCCCTTCACTTTTCAAAATTAAAAATTAACGATAGATTGAAAAATGATTTTTTACTGATAGGTAGATTTATTTCACAAAAATAAAAACTGAAAATGTAAAATAAAGTTTTTTCATGCTATTTCAAAAGAATGGAACTTTTAATATTGGAAATCCGGAGTCTACAGAGGTCATTCGTCCCGATTTTCTAGGTCACATTCCACATTTTTCAGAGGACACTTAATCAGTAATGTAGCAATAGCATAGCCCTCAAATTTACAATTAAATTGTTGAAAAAAATCATTTTTTTGGGGTGGTGCCCCCCCCCCTCCCTACTTCTTTTGATCCCCCACTTTATTGTGCACCAGCCACCTATGCTCATATTTAATGCAACTTGAGCTAAATCCAGAATTTTATCTAGTTTAGTGGGAAGAATACACGAAAAAACGAACCTCAGCCTGAAATATGGCCGTGAAATCTTGTATTTAAAAAAATTAATGCAGACAATAGTAAAAGAGAAAATTACTGGTTCCACTCTTGTTCTACTAACTTCACAAACACTATTAATGTTACACACGAGTGAGGATGTTAGATCAATTACACTTCTCTTTCTTTTTTTCTTGCACTGCTGAGTGGTTTCTATTTCATAACATATCGGCACATCGAAAACTTCTATGTCACTATCAGACAATATTACAACTGGGACTTCATTTTGAAGAAGACTACATTCTTCGTCCTCAGACAGAATGAGAACATCTCATTTCCATAATTTACATTCGGAAATTCCTGCATAAAAATAAGTAATTTAGAGCAACAAATGCTTAACACCCATGTTTATGAATTGCTTAGACCAGGAGTTCTCAAACTGGGTGCCGCAAGAAATTGGCGAGGGGTGATGTGAAGTATCCGGGTTTTGTGACAAATCCCACAATACCATCCAGGACTTGGAAGGTAAGTTTCTTTAATACCAGTTAGGTTCCTTTAGTATGTTCCTTTTCTTTAGAAGGTAGGTGGATTGGTAGTAGGTTTCTTTAATAAAAGAAAACCTACTACCAATTCAGCAACACAATTGACATAACTGGAGAAAGAAACTGTACAAATTTAGTTTCCCAAATGTTCGATGAGTGAAACTTTCGTAATGCAGCATTTATCAAGTTTTAAGGCTTTTTTTTCTGTCACTCGCTGTTACATGTCATGATCAATGGTCGTTCATTTTCCAACAAGATGGGGTACCCCTGATTATCTGAGAGATTTTCCCCATTTTCTCAATAAAGAGTTTCTTAATCGTTAGATTTGAAGAGGTTCTAATCAGACAATCACCTTTTTCCGTAGCCACCGTGCTCTCCGGATCTAACTCCAAGCGATTTATTTCTATGGTGGCACATCAAAGATTGTGAGTTTGTGCCTCATGATTTGCAAGATTTACACCAACAGTTCACTATTGCATTTTCCAAGATTGACTGTGACATATTACAGCTAGTGAAACAAGAATTAGACTTGATACTTGGTATCTGCTGCAATACGAAAGGCCCCTTTTTCGAACATTTTAGAAACAAAACTTTTATAGTTACATTCTCTAGTAAAGTCAGCGTTTTTGCTGTATTGTTAATATAATTGTTCCAAACCCAGAGGGAATTTTGATATGAAAATGTATAGAATAGGGATAGACTAGGGTGCCATGAAAAAACTCTAATTCCAGGGGTGATTGTGTTCCGGTATTTTACCGAATTTCCGGTATTTTCGGACGTATTTTCGGTATTTTTATGTCCGAAAATACCGGAATTATGTTTTTTTTTTTTTTGCTATGCTTTTATCTCCCTACCTTCGCCATTTTTTTAAAATTATATAATACTCATCAAATATACCTGCAAGAGCCTTAAGATGGACACCTGTCCCTTAAGATGGACAAATGTCAAGATAATTTTGTATAACACCATCTCAAAAGTAACTTTGTAACCCATTAAAATTTTAATCAATGTACACACAATATTTCGACTCAGAGCTATTTAATACTATGGCATAGGTGCACTTAAGTAGTAGGGGCCAAAGATTACCCCCCCCCCCCCGTGCTCGCTTTGAAACTTTCAGGTATTTTTTAATGAACTCACATTCACCCCTGTAAATTCTTTAAAGGGTGCCGCACGTAGGAAAAGTTTGAGAACCCCTGGCTTCGACATCATATGCGGCGGTGAGATGCAAAGGGATGAAAGTGGATTTTTTAAAGTTTTGGGTAAAACGAGTTTAAATTCGCGGCCCTATAGCAACACTTTACCAGGACAACTAGTACCATCTCTTACCTCAAGACGGAGGAGAGGTTAACCTGACATGTGTACTGGATTACCTGCGAATTTTTAATTTGGCACTTGCATCCTTTGCTTTTCACTACGTTCATGTGGGCAAGTAACATTGAATTTTACGTACAGGAGTAGGAGTAAGAAAAGTAGGGGACAGGAAAACCTACGGTCGACTTAAAAAATGCAGAGAAGCCTTGCAGACGGGAATACATTCATCAGTTGCAAGAAGCGAAGAAAAAAAGAACTGCAACTTTTAATTTTATGATTCCACGAATATTTTAAACTAGAAAGTCATCTTTCAAAAAAAAAAAAAAAACGGATTTTTTTCATAGAAACTGCAAAAAAAAATTAAATATTATTTTTTTATTCAAGGTTTTTAGAAAGCATACAAACTTTGGAAAAAAACTGCAAATTTTACTGCACATTTTGGGAAATAAAACATTTTAAAAAAGGAAAATGAAATGTGTTCCCAAACAATAGGACAAGAACAGTATTCATACTGGTGTATGAAAAGGTTTCATTTTTGTAATCGCTTTATTAAGGGATTTTTCCGAAATTCTGGTCACCAATAAACCTTTTTTTTCAGGGAGAATTTCATTATTTTGATTAATGTTCAGGAGAGAAAGTATCGAAATTCAAGAGTCTCACGAACAAATCATTAGTGTTGGCAACTATGAATTTTAAGCTTTATAAACAATGAAACATTATGTAGCAACATGACTGTGATACAAAATTTTGACAATGGGCGTCCATATGGGTGGGGGTGGGCAAGTGGGAGCTCTAGCTCCCCATTAGAAATTAGAACTTCCTTGCTTTCAGTACTCCTTTCTTTGCAAATATAAAAACATTTCTTCTCCAGTCATTAATGAATAAGTTATTAAAAGTATCAAATTTTGATAACCCCTAATCCGGACTGAAATCGGTTTCCATGGGAAAAATATCTGAGCCCCCCCCCCCTAACATTTTGCATATGAGCGCTTATGATTTCAACTGACTGTTTCACTTTTTATGGAATTGCCCAGGGGTAGAAAGCCATCAACTAGGACATCCCATGTTTCCACTAGCAATCTATTCATGAAAAGTCAACGCACCCCTATTCCAAACTCTAGCCTAGCTAGTACCAGAAAATTCAAATAGTGAAATAAAAAAATAATGATAACAATAATAAAAGTAAAAAATTAACAATCTGCGAACGATTTTTGAACGATCAGACAACATTTTACAAGCATTTCCAACATTATTGTATCCTAAAATTTATTCTATCCAATCTTCTATTAATCAATCAAAGGAACACAAACGAAACACGCCGAACCATTAATTCGAAAAAAAATAAGTTTATGCAGCCCAAACAAATTAGGTTTGGAGGAAAATTCTTCCTTCTGTTGGGAAAAGAAATTTATTGAAATCGAAACTTTGGATTTTTTGGAACTCTACTTTTGCCTTTGAGGCAACGTATGACCTTGTTCGAACAAGAACCAAATAGCATTACGGGGCCGTGGTAGCCTGATCGGTAGGGCATTGGACTCGGGGCCGGAGGGGCTCGGGTTCGATCCCCGCTGGTCGAAGACCCACCGTCGTCATTAAAGGGGACTGGGCGACGTTAAATATGCTCGTGGTCTCAATGTCCTCCAAGTGAAACGATACCTCTGGGGGTGCTAGTACCAGGTAGCTATTAGCTCTTGGACTAGTTCTAAATTCTCATTAACTGTTCGATCCGGTGATGGTGCTGCCATCTATCGGTATATAAAATAATGGAGGCAAGGCACTAGTATGCAGACCTCGACATAAATACAGTTGAAGTCAGTTGTGACTCTTGAATAGAAAAAATAGAAAAAATAGCATTACATTATGCTAAGTCAATAGAGAGGAAACAAAAAGAGAGATTTTCACACTAGGCTTTTCCTCTTCGATATATGGCGGGTTTACCGGTTGTTCAATTCGAACATACTCCAGTCTTGAAACAGCCGGAAGAAATAATTTTGAGATAAAAATCTGGCAACAACGATTATTTGCAATCATTGTTGATGATTGTGGTTGTGACGTTCGGTTAGGGACCGAAAGATTCTGAAAGCGTCAGGGTGAAATAGTGCAATATCTTCGCTTTTCTACTTGATTTTCTTATCGTTCATGCTGCCATCTAGCGAACAGATGTATGAGTATCAATCAATATTAATTACAAAATAAGGTTGCAAAGCCCTCATGGTTGTCTTCTTTTTTGTTCCGTATTCATTTATTCTTTATAATTAACCAAAATATAAATATTTGAAGAATTATAAAGGTTACATTTAGCGTTTATGATAAAAAAAAAAAGAAAAATAGACTTTTTCATTTACATACATAATTATTTACTTTAGTGCAATCTTATAAAGAAAAGAAAAGAATGTATTGTTTTTGATTACACTTGGTGTAAATGGGTGAATAAATAAATTTTCAAATTTAGTAATATATAAACATGATAAAATTCAAATTGCCTATAATTGTTAGTAATAATATAATTATTCAAAGAGACGGAATAAAGTAGCATTATTAAACGTTTTTTCATTTGGGTTATTCTAAATAAATACATTGCGCATTTGCATGAAATAGATTTAGGATATGTAAGAGCTACGATTCATAAAAAGAGTAATTTAAAATTGGACGACAAACATTGGACGTTCTTGGGAATTGGTATTTGTTACATTTCGAGGATGTAAAATTAATCCTCTGAACAAAAAAATTAATGTAACCTCAACTGATGAAAGTACTCAATAAACTTCGGTAAAAAATATTTTAGAAATGAATAAAAAAAAGTATTGATGGAATTATTTTCTTGCTATTCATTTACTTTTTACACTTAGTATTCATTATTAATTAATGCTAGGTGAAAAATAACTATGTACAATAGAATAAAAGTTATTAAACTAGTTTGTCGATAATCATATCTTTAAAAAGTGAAAAAGGTGCTGAAAAAATGTCAGTTAATTAAAAGTGAGCAACAAAAATTTTTAATTGGAAAAAAAATTCAAATTCGTTTACAACAAATTTAATGATGAACATATCAGTTTAAAATATGAGTTTTAGTTTTACATCAAAAAAAAAAGCCCTCAAACATTTTAGTCTGCAAGACGCTCATATGTGAAACATATTTTCTATGTTAAAATTCTATATGAAAATAGTTTTATTGTAATAATGATAAAGGTTATTAGAAATGACTACTTAAAATCAGGGTTTCTGATTTTTTAATTTTCTTTTTAAATCAAAAAACTCGAATTTTTTCATTCAGATTTTTTAAAATCTTGAAACATTTGTATATTAGGGTTGGTTGGGGGACGTGGGGTCACTGCGGTATGTGGGTCACCCCCCTAAAACTGAAATAGGGATAAACAACTCTTCAAACTCTCTTCAACTCTTTCAAACGCTTTCGCACAGATCATGTTAAATTTCATCACAGTAATTGGTTTAGCACATATTTGGGATTCGTGAAATTTTTCTAAGTCATAGCACTTAGTCAAAAAAAAATTCTGAAAAATTTTTTTTGCGAGTTCAAGCAACATTTTTCAAAGAAGTGTTTCCAGATTAGTTTTTTTTATTTTTTATCATAATTTTTTTTTCACCTATAGTATAACTTAAAGTTCATACAGCAACAAGAATTTTTGAATAAAATATTATTAATAAGTATTTAAGAGGAGGGGTCCCACTTACCCCGTACAATTTTGCTATACGTGGTAAGTGGGTATTATACCCATCTACAAAGTAAGTGGGTATTATACCTACCCCCTCACTATGGGGTAATTGGGTCCCCCTATAATAATGGGGATTTCAAAATAAAGAGCAACTCTGATTAAGTATTTGTATTGGCGAAATACAAGACAACTATGACGACTTAGTTTAGGAATTGATAGTTGAGCTGAAAACTGCTAAAGCTGGTGATTATTTATATTTGTGAAACGTTCGATTTAAGCAGGTCTAATATTGGAAGTTGATGATACAAATTAAAAAATAGTGTTGAATTTTCAAGAATGAATAGGAATAGTGACACTTTTTATTGGCATTGTGCAGATGATGTTGGGATAATCCCTAAGGATGAAACGATAATGGCTCTTTTTTACAAAGACGCAGTCATTTAGTGTTTCCATTTTTTTTTAACTTATAATTTTGGCAAATTTACTCAAATTGATCTTAATTAACTGTATTACGTTCATTAAACACACCTTTATATGTAAAAGTAAAATATATGTCCCTATAGACTTTCAATAAATTTCACTAATGAAATTGCTTTGTTTTTCGTTTTAAAATTTTCCATGATACAGATTTAAAAGACAGTAAATATCTTATAAATGGATGCATTTACAAAAAAATAATTCACACTAAAAATGCATTACCGCATTTTTAGATATGCTTCATTTAAATTTAAATTAAAGGGGGTGACAAACTTACCCCTTATTCACGCCCGACTCGTGGGGTAGGCAACCTAGGATACCTAGGGTGGCAGATTTAGGCGCGGCAAATTATCGAAGCATGAGAATCTGTTTCAGCGCCATAAGATTCACTGCTTCAAAGCTTAAAAGTACAAATAATTTAGAGTGTGTATCAGTGACAACGGCGGATTCAGGGGATGGTCAAAAGGGGTCAGCTGACCCCCCCCCCCCCCTGTGACAAGATTTATATTATGATTATTATTGAACTTCAAATTTTTAGATCCGAAAATATAGTACTTGAAATCAATGTGAATATATATATATATATATATATATATATTTTTTTTTGAACAATCACGATTGCTTATTGTTCTCATTTGGCCGTCTTTGATGTCCGGTTCCTTTTTCAGCTTGGATCAGGGGCCTCTGCAGCACCACCGCCACCGTCCTCTGCAGGTGCGGCTCCGAGCACTGCCTCCTGGAATCCGTTTCTCCTGGTCGGTAGCGTCCATGTCCTACACACACGCATGCTCATACGCAAGCCTTTACACACATACACAAACGCCTATGTGCATACACACATGATTACGTACATACACACAATTCTACGCACACACACAAGCCTACCACATGCACGCACGCGCGCCTAAACACACACACAACTATACATACGTAGCCGCCCAGGAGGAGGGGCAGGCTTGGGGGGACAGGAGCCGTTTATAGAATACATTGTGCATAGTAATCTACAATCTTTCCCCCAGTCTCTTCTCCCCCTTTTTTTCAAGCAGTTCTCAAGTATAATTTTCTCTTTTTTTAAACTGAAAACTGTCACACATGATAATAGAAATTTTACAATGACAATTATAATTCCTTCAGAACAAATTTTGACTATCAACCACTAGGTTTCAACTCTAGCTGCTCTGCCCCCCCCCCTTCCCCCAGCTACTACCACCAATCCTTCAACTATACTTCTGGGAAACATTAGTACCACTATTTCCTATTATTATATGTTTCATACTTTTTAGAAGAAAAAATATTAAAATTCGGCAGTTTTCTATGTTTATCAGCTTAGAGTCGACAAATGTTCTGAAATAGATTCAATTGGAGTGAATAAGGCAATTGTTAAAACTTGATTATGAAGCAGTCTGAACTAATAAACCTTTCAGCTTAAAATTAGGATTAGTTCTCTAAATATTCAATAAATTCTTAAGATTCATAAATACGTTATAACGTTTAGATAAGATGCGATTTTGTTTAACGCTTTGCTTAATCAGGGGTGCCCCTCATCCTAAACGGAAAGAGCACACACCCCCTAAATGTAAAGAAGTGTCCCCGCCCCCCTTATCAAGAGCTTCCCAAAATTGAAAAAAATACTCCTAAAAACAACCCCCCTAAAAAATTCAATGGATCAGTCTGCGGCATGACCCCTTCCCCTCCTTTAGTGGGCACCCCTGGCTTAATGATAAGGTTTCCATCATCATGTACATTTTTAGTGTAAAATAAAGTGTTAAACAATTACTTTACTTAATTATAGTTTACTTAATTACTTTACTTAAAGTCCATGGTGTATAAGAAAAAATGCAATTTTTTATATATACTTTTTTCCGAAGCGTAATTTTGGAATAAAAGCAATATTGCAAGAATAATCTATGTAGTTTAGCCAGTTGAAGTTAAGATTGTATAATGCAGTGCAGTTAAATTTAGAGCAATACATTCGAAAAATTCAAATTTAATTAATAAAAATTAAATCAACTGATTTTAATCAATGATTTTGTTAAAACAATTTCTTGATTGAAATCGAAGTTTTTTTTCTAAATTACTTAATTAAAATCATGATTTTAATCATGACTTAAATCAAGCTGATTTAAATCAACGAACACTGCTTAACATTAAGTAAGATTGTCAAGCAGTTAACAATAAGTATTAACAAAATCGAAAGCGTGTACGGTTCCAAATTATGAACACATTGAGTATTAAAAAATGATAACAATTTGGATTAAAAAAATGGTGCTCATATTTTAATATCTTGTTGTCAGTCAAGAACTTTTTTTTTGAGCAATCACGATTGCTTATTGTTCTCACTTGACTGTTTTTTTTGACGTGCTATGATTTTATTTCTCCCCCGCCACCCTCTGCCAGCACCACCGTCCATCGTCCTCACGATGCTGCTCCTCTCGCGAAAACCGTCTCCAGGTTGCCTCCATATCCTACACACACCTAAACACACACACACCTACACACACACACACACACACCTACACACACACACACACACACCTACACACACACACACACCTACACACACACACACCAACACACACACACACCTGCACACATACACACACATACACACACGCATGCCTACAAACAGACACAAACACACGCCTGCACACAGACACAAGCACACACCTACACACACACACACTTATACACATACCCACATGCACACATGCCTGCACACACGCAAAAAAAAACGTGATTGCGAAAAAACATAATTTGAATTCAAGATGTCAAAATTCATTTTTTTTTTTTTTTAACGTTTTCTTAAATTAGTCAAGTGCATGCTGGGCAATGTGACATAGTTCAATTCGTTTACTTATTCAATCATTTTAAGTATTGATTTATTAATTAACTAACAATTGCCTTATTTACCCCAATTGGATTTATTTTAGAACTTTAGTCGACTCTGAGCTGATAAACATACAAAATTGTCAAATTTTAAGAATTTATCTTGAAAAAAGTATAAAAGTTATAATTCTAGGAAATATAGTAGCACCAATGTTTCCTAGAAGTATAGTTGAATGATTGGTGGTAGTAGCTGGGGAAAGGGGGGGGGGGACAGACCAGCTAGAGCTGAAACCTAGCAGTAACGAAATTTGTACGCAAGGATTTCTAATTGTTCATTGTAAAACTTCTATCATCATGTGTGACACTTTTCTTTTTATAAAAGGAGAAAATTCTGTTTGAAAACTGCGTGAAAAAGGGGAGAGAAGGGACTTGGAAAAAATTCTAGATTGCAATGCACAATGTACAAACATTTTATGATAAAAATTTACTATGAACTATGCCTCTGGACTTGCACTAAAAGATCAATAATGATAATTGATGTCTACAAATGTTTCAAGACTAAAAAAAAATCTGAATAAAAAAAATCCGAATTTTTTGATTTAAAAAAAAAAATTAAAAAATCACAATCCCTGATGTTAAGCAGTCATTTCTAACCTCTTTATCATTATCACAAACTATTTGCATATAGAATTTTAACATAGAAAATGTGTTTCAGTCTTGCAGAGTAAAATATTTGAGTGCTTTTGTCTGTAGTTGATGTAAAAACTGAAACTCATATTTTTGACTGATATGTTCATTAAATTTGCTGTAAACGAATTTGAATTGTTTTTTTTTTTTTTTTTTCATTCAAAAATTTTCGTTGTTCACTTTTAATTAACAGGTCCAATTTTAAATTACTGCTTTCATGAATCGTAGCTATTACATA
Source organism: Uloborus diversus (assembly GCF_026930045.1). Taxonomy (NCBI): domain Eukaryota; kingdom Metazoa; phylum Arthropoda; class Arachnida; order Araneae; family Uloboridae; genus Uloborus; species Uloborus diversus. Next base: position 5,551,088 of record NW_026557876.1, on the reverse strand, counting down.
TATTAAGTCTATTTCATGTGAATGCGCAATATACTTATTCAGAATAACACAAATGAAAAAACCTTTAATAATGCTACCTTATTCTTGTCCATTTGAATAATTTTACTATTAATAACAATTGCAGGCGATTTGACTTTTATCAAGCTAAAATATTACTGAATTTGAAAATTTAATTTTTCACCCATTTATACCAAGAGTAACCAAAAATAATACAGTCTTCTTCTCTTTCCTTTATAAGATTGCACTTTCTAATGTAAATAATCATGCACGTAAATGAAAAAGTATTTTTTCATTTTTTTCCACCGTAAACAAAATTATTAGCCTTTTTAATTATTCGAATATTTTTATTTTTGCTAATTATAAAGAATAAATGAATACTAAAAAAGAAGAAAGTAAGGAGAACCATTAATAGGGCTTTGCAACCTTATTTTTATAATAATTATTGATCGATACTCATACATTCATCCACTAGATGGCAGCATGAACGATGAGAAAATCAAGTAGAAGCGCGAAGATATTGCACTATTTCACCCTGACGCTTTCAGAATCTTTCGGTCTCTAACCGAACGTTATATATATATATATATATATATATATATATATATATATATATATATATATATATATATATATATATATATATATATATATATATATATATATATATATAGTTCGGAATATAACTGAAAATTCAATTTAATTTTAGAGGCGGCAAATTGCGTGGTTTAAAAGTCTTTTGAAAATATTAACATCCGTTTCAGTGATATAAGATGCACTACTTTATTAATGAAAAAGATAACTTAAAGTGTGTACCACAGCTTGGATATGCAAAACCCATATTATTATTTTATATTATGATTATTATTACTCAATGGGGGTGATTGGGGTGCGGCACTAGTCAATATCGCCTAGGGCGGCAGAACTACTAGAGCCGGCCCTGCCCTTACTATGGGGTAAGTGAGAGTCCCGTCCGATTTTTAAAAAAATATAATCGTTAAGAATATTTAAAGCATTTTAGAAAATAATGAAGAACTTTTGTTTATTAATAATATATACGATAAAATAAGACAATGAGTTTAAAATTTTTTGCTTCAAAACTTATGCATAAGTTTTCAAAAACGAACTATTCTCAAAAGGGGTCCCACTTACCCCAACCAACTCTACTTTACATTTAAAAACATAATATACTTCCTACACAATAGGTGAAACAGCAACTTTTTAGCTATTTGCATTTTATGGCAGTAGCTATGTTTGAATGATAGGTATAAGTATACCAGTTTTAACACAAATAATGTTTGATTCAAAATAAATTTAACGTTTAAAATTTAAAAAAAGTTTCATAAGAATTTTTATTTTGAACTTTTGGTGCAAGTCTAGTGGCATAGTCCATAATAAATTTTTATCATAAAATGTCTGTACATGTACATTGTGCATAGTAATCTACAATTTTTCCCCCAGTCTCTTCTCCCCCTTTTTTCAAGCAGTTTTCAAGTATAATTTTCTCTTTTTTTAAACTAAAAAACTGTCACACATGATGATAGAAGTCTTACAATGACAATTAGAAATCCTTCAGAACAAATTTTGACTATCAACCGCTAGGTTTCAAATCTAGCTGCTCTGCCCCCCCCCCTCCTTCCCCCAGGTACTACCACCAATCCTTCAACTATATACTTCTTAGGAAACAGTGGTACCCCTATTTCCTATTATTATATGTTTCATATTTTTTAGAAGAAAAAATCTTAAAATTTGGCAGTTTTCTATGTTTATCAGCTTTTAGAGTCTACAAAAGTTCTGAAATAGATTTAATTGGGGTGAATAAGGCAATTGTTAAAACTTGATCATAAACCAGCCTGAACTGATGAACCTTTTAGCTTACTCTTAAAATTAGCATTAGTTCTCTAAATATTCAATAAATTCATAAGATTCATAAATAGGTTATAACGTTTAGATAAGATACAATTTTGTTTGACGCTTTGCTTAATCTGGGGGGGTGCCCCTCCTTCTAAAGAAAAAGAGCACCCCCCCCTAAATGTCACGTAGTGTTCCCCCCCCCCCTTAACAAGAGCTCCACAAAATTGAGAAAAATACTCCTAAAAACAACCCCCATACAAATTTCAATGGATCAGTCTGCGGCATGACCCTCCCCCCCCCCCTTTGGTGGGCACCCCTGGCTTAATAATAAGGTTTCCATCATCATGTACATTTTTAGTGTAAAATAATGTGTTAAACAATTACTTTACTTAATAAGTTTACTTAATTACTTTACTTAAAGTAATGGTGTATAAGAAAAAATGCAATTTTTTATATATACTTTTTACCGAACTGTAATTTTGGAATAAAAGCAATATTGCAAGAATAATCTATGTAGTTTAGCCAGTTGAAGTTTAGATTGTATAATGCAGTGCAGTTAAATTTAGAGCAATACATTCTAAAAATTCAAATTGAATTAATAAAAATAAAATCAACTGATTTTAATCAGTGATTTTTGTTAAAACAATTTCTTGATTTAAATCAACAGGTTTTTTTTTCTAAATTACTTAATTTAAATCATGATTTTAATCATAACTTAAATCAAGCTGATTAAAATCAACGAACACTGCTTAACATTAAGTAAGATTGTCAAGCAGTTAACAATAAGTATTAACAAAATCGAAAGCGTTGTACGGTTCCAAATTATGAACACATTGAGAATTAAAAATGATAACAATTAGAATTATAAAAAATGTTGCTCATATTTTAATATTTTGTTGTCAGTCAAGAACTTTTTTTCTTTTTAACATTTTCTTAAATTAGTCAAGTGCATGCTGGGTAAAGTGACATAGTTCAATTCGTTTACTTATTCAATCATTTTAAGTATTAATTCATTAAATAACTAACAATTGCCTTATTCACCCCAATTGGATTTATTTCAGAACTTTTGTCGACTCTGAGCTGATAAGAAAATTGTCAAATTTTAAGAATTTATCTTGAAAAAAGTATAAAAATTATGATTCTAGGAAATATAATAGCACCAATGTTTCCTAGAAGTATAAATGAATGATTGGTGGTAGTAGCTGGGGAAGGGGGGGGGGCAGACCAGCTAGAGTTGAAACCTAGTAGTAACGAAATTTGCACGAAAGGATTTCTAATTGTCATTGTAAAACTTCTATTATCATGTGTGACAGTTTTCTTTTTATAAAAAGAGAAAATTCTGTTTGAAAACTGCGTGAAAAAGGGGAGAGAAGGGACTTAGAAAACATTCTAGATTGCTATGCACAATGTACAAACATTTTATGATAAAAATTTACTATGAACTATGCGTCTGGACTTGCACTAAAAGATCAATAATGATAATTGATATCTACAAATGTTTCAAGACTGAAAAAAAATCTAAATAAAAAAATCCGAATTTTTTGATTTAAAAAAAGTTAAAAAATCACAATCCCTGATGTTAAGTAGTCATTTCTAACCTTTATCATTATCACAAACTATTTGCATATAGAACTTCAACATAGAAAATGGGTTTCACATATGAGAGTCTTGCACAGTAAAATATTTGAGTGCTTTTGTCTGTAGTTGATGTAAAACTTAAACTCATATTTTTAACTGATATGTTCATCACTAAATTTGCTGTAAACGAATTTGAATTGTATATATATATTTTTTTTCATTCAAAAATTTTCGTTGTTCACTTTTACTTAACAGACATTTTTCAGCACCATTTTCATTTTTAAAAAATATGATTATCAACAAACTAATTTAATAACTTTTTTTCTATTGCAAGAAGTTATTTTTCACCTGTCATTAATTCATATGAATGCTAATTGTAAAAAGTAAATGAATAGAGAAAAAAAAATAATTCTATTAATGCTTTTTTTTTCATTTCTAAAATACTTTTTAGTGAAGTTGACTGAATACTTTCATCAGTTGAGGTTACATGAACTTTTTTGTTCAGAAGATTAATTTTACATCCTCCAAATATATCAAATACCAATTCCCAAGAACGTTCAATGTTTGCAATTTTTTCGTCCAATTTTAAATTACTGTTTTCATGAATCGTAGCTATTACATTAAGTCTATTTCATGTGAATGCGCAATTTACTTACTTATTCAGAATAACGCAAATGAAAAAAAAAAAAAAAAAAACCTTTAATAATGCTCTACCTTATTCTTGTCTATTTGAATAATTTTACTATTACTAACAATTGCAGACGATTTGAATTTTATCATGTTAAAATATTACTGAATTTGAAAATTTATTTATTCATCCATTTATACCAAGAGTAGCCAAAAATAATGCATTCTTCTTCTCTTTCCTTTATAAGATTGCACCATCTAATGTAAATAATCATGCATGTAAATGAAAAAGTATTTTTTCATTTTTTCCACCGTAAACAAAATTATTAGCCTTTTTAATTATTCGGATATTTATATTTTTGCTAATTATAAAGAATAAATGAATACTAAAAAAAAAAGAAAGAAGGAGGACCTCCATTAATAGGGCTTTGCAACCTTATTTTAATAATAATTATTGATCGATATTCATACATTTATCCACTAGATGGCAGCATGAACGATAAGAAAATCGTACAGGAAAGCGAAAATATTGCACTATTTCACCCTGACGCTTTCAGAATCTTTCGGTCTCTAACCGAACGTGTGGTTGTGGCTTCCCCGGTTAATTTGAATTTAAATAGCGTTTGACAGCTTTTGCTAGTCTTTAAAAGTCTTATTATTGGCAAAATAGTGTAGTCTCGGCTCAAAGTTCTGCCCCGTATCTTCTCCATGACAATGGACGAGAACTTGCGAGCGAAGGAAATCAAGCAACTTGAAAATGTATGTAGTCAATATATTTGAAACTTGACTAATTGGTTCCCGCCGTATTCCCCAGCTAGTCAATAGAACTGCGCAGTGTTTGTACTTAATTCGTAAATAACTTTCAATCATGAGCTCGTTTTGTGTTATTTGTTCTGACAGATTTCGCGATTCTGAACATGTCGTTGCTACTACCTGTGGCCATATTTATCATTTTAGCTGTATCACGAGATGGTTAGGAGAAAATAAAACCTGTCCGGAGTGCCGCTCGATTTTAAGAGAAAATAGACTCTTGAGATTATATTTCAATGTTCAGCATGATGATTCTATTGTTTCAAGTTTCGATAGCGAAATTATAACTCTTAGGAAAACTTTAGAGAAGAAAGACCTTACAATTGAGTCTTTAAATGACAAGATTAAGGGGATTAGAGAATACTTTAGCACAACAGAAGAAAAGTATGTGAAAGAACTTAGCAAATATCAAGAAAAGACCGAGAGGCTAGAAAGATCTGTCCGACATTTATCATCGGTAGAAAAAAATGTTAATAAGTTAGAGCAAGAGAATCGTCAATTGAGAAGCAACATCGAAGGAATGAAAGATGTTCAAACATTAGTTTCTGGGTGTCAGAAAGATGTACAAGACATGGTGGATAAATGCGTCCAGGAGAAGGATTTCCAACAACTAGCCACATTATGCGTTGTGATGAAACGAGAATTGAATAAAGCCCTTGAATCAAAATCGAAACTTCGAGATGATGTAGGGTACCTAACAAAGCAAAAAGGTATACAAGACCATGCATTGAAAAATGCTAACAAAAAGATCTGTAGTCTAATCCAACAGATTGAGAGTATGGAAAATGACTCTTCAGCGAGAAAACGTAAAAAAGACCGCTCAACTCCACTAAACGACTCTAATGATTTAGATTCAACTCGTAGAAAAGTTCATCAGTCCAGTTATGTGTCAGTCAGAAGTGAGGTAGAAAACTTGTTTGATCCAAATGTCCCTTCTACGTCTAAGGGTCATTGTGAAATTTCTTGGGAAACGTCAGGATCCAAGACCGATTTGAATTTAACTCCGATAACGCTGTCGCCAATGCCATCCCATACGAAGTTTGAAAGAAAACCTGTTCCTTGCCAAGTTAAGACAGTTGTTACTATCAATTCAAGCTCCTCGAGTGGCGAGAATAGGTCATCGATGTTTAAAAAATATAAATTGTCCTGTTCAAGCTCAGGTGCATTGAAGAAAGATGCTAATAGTGCAATACAAGTGGGCTACAATGGATTTGGAGGTCACAGTAAAACAATCTTGCCGTCGGCACGAAATAAATACAAATCGTAAACTTTGGATGTTTTGCAAATGTGCTGATGATAGTAACCAAATTTTTGAGAAAAATTAAATGCAAGAAATTACGCACATTTATGCCTAATTTTCTTCTGAAGTGAACTGAAGAAAGCTGTGCTCTTTAAAACTAAGTTAACATGTGAACTGTCAATTTTTTTTCAAAACTGAATGACTGTGGCTCTTTTTGAAAATTCAAACTTTATAAATGCAAAGCTTTGCAAGTACTTGAGATGTTGTTCATTTCGGTTTTCTTGACATGGTTTGTTTGATTACTTGTGAGAAGGAAAAAAAAATATTTCCATTTTGTGATAAAGTTGCACATTATTTATAGGTCTCAAAATAATAGTTATAGATATGTAAACAAACCTGCTTGTCGGATCCAATTATTTTTATGGAAACTTGACTTTTAACACTAGAAAGACGGAAGGGCCTGTGTGGCCCCTCGCGTAGTTTGTTGTTTAATAACTCGGATAATATCTAACGGAACTTAATGGAATTTTCTGACTTTTCATTATATGACACTATTTGAATGCTTGTTTAATCATTTAATCATTCGCATCATAGTACTGTAAATAGTGATCCTTATACCTAGAAAGACGGGAGGGGCCACAGTGGCCCCTAAGCATTTTGACAAATAGAAAATTTATTTTTTTTCCTTTCTCCTAATTGTTGTGGCATAAAAAAAATTGCCATTAACTCTAATTTAACCTGTAACTTCATCTTTATGCAGCCGGTCGGATATCCAAATGCTATAAACAGTACCGACTGCTTACCATCCTAACGGTGGCCATTGCTCTTAGAAAGGAAAATTAATTCAACCTTTTGCCCAGTATAGAGAGAAAAACTAAAAATAATTAAGTACTAAGTTTTTATTTAGTCATGAAAGAAGGTGTATCAGGCATGTGGACTCCCTCAGGGGGAATTTTTAAAATAATTCACTCTAAAAATGGGTAGGGGCCACACTGACCCCTTCAGTCTTTCTAGGTGTACAGAAAATGTCAGTCGTTCTAGTGTTAAACTGTCTTGAAGTGTACAATAACATCAAATGTTTGTGGAATGCTTTTGTATTACATTCATTGTTAAAGCTGCAAAATGGTTTTTGTTTTGCATAAACTTTAATTCAAGCTGATGTATATTTAAAAAAAAATGTTTATTGTTGATAGCATTTAGCATATCTCTGGGCAGATATGTTTAAATGCCTAGAGAGGAGTTATTGGCTTTTTAACCAAAATCTTTTTTTATACTTAACTGTTCATGCAGTTTTTAAATCTAGTGTACATATTATTTTTTATGTGTAAGTATCGGGGAATTATTTATATTTTTAGTAAGAGTATTTTTTTAAATAAAAATTTCTATGAAGCAGTTTCTTCTTGTGCCTGTATTGTGCTTATTCTAATGAATGTCCAGGATAACTTTATAACTACAGTACCCGCCCTTAATAAAATCACTGGATTATAAACTCAGCCGCTTTTTAAAATCAAATCTAGAAGAACAGAATCATTGCAATACCAAAACATGTTAAAACCGTCCTTTAATAAAATCACTATAGCCGCACGGGTGCAGAATATGTCCGATCCGGCGATCTAGGATCAGGGGAAATTTGAACCATCTGGGGAAAATTTTGCAGATTCGATTTAAAAAAAAAAAGAAAAAATCCATTTTTTTTTCTGCAAGTGTATTTTGAATGCATTTCCTTTTGCATCACCACTCTTTATATTTTCATCAACTATTTGTTGGATAATAATTTACATTTAAAATAAATGTAGATATGATATTTTAATTAAAACTTACATGCATTTACTTAATTTGCTTTTTAGATACCGAGTTCTAAGGCTACTAGTTCATTCTATTAGTTTTAAAGATGCAATTGCTTTTTCCCCCCCCAAAATTATCTCTACCTATAGTAATAGGAATGAATTTTTATCTGAAACACATATAGCATATTGTAAAATTTTAGGGAAATTTTCATACAGTTTGGGGGAAATGTTGGTGTTAAAAACATTTTCTGCACCCCTGTATAGCCGTTTTATAAAATCAAAATGTTGGATATCATACCGTAAAAAAATTGATAGAGAAGCACCAAGAAGTGAAGGAATTGGTCTCAAAAGATGAGGAAATCTCAGCGCCAAATTTGCCTCTTCAACAGATGTCAGAAAAGTGCTTGATGATACACGATGCACTTTAGAGATCGCTACTTGAGAGCAAAGAAGAAAATATATCGTTGAACGTTACAAAACAATTAGTAAACTCGCAAACAATATTGAACCTTTACTCTCCAATTCTGTTAACCAAACTGCAATACACCAATATTTTAAGACCCTTGTGTTAAAGGAAAAACAACGCAAAACCCCTTGTGCTCAGTAAAAATGACAACTGTATTTTGAAATACTTAAAACAAAGATAAATGACGTAATGCATTTCGTTTTTTAAAGTATTTAAACTTCAAAACCTTTCATTTTTTTTAAATGTAGGTGTGCCGGTTAATAAAATCTGCCGCTTTATGAAATCAAATGTCCTGAGAACGAATGTGATTTTAATAAGCGGCGGTCACTGTATAATCAACAGTTATAGACACAAACTTACATGTTGATTTTAAATATTTTTTGGTATACCATTATTATATGGAAATTTGAAATGTAAAATGACATCAAATGGTTTAAAGAAATGCTTCTGCATCCATTTACGCTTTATAAAGCTGCAGAGTGATTTTAATTTTTGTTTTTACATCAACGTTGATTGAAGTTTCTGATGTAATTTTAAAATAGCATGTTTATTATTCATATAATAGAGCTTTGCTCTGCATTTAAGCACCTATCCATTCTTAAAAGCTTTAAAGAGTTTTCCGCAAAGAAAACATGAAGATTATGGCTCAATTTTTTGAACAATGTGTTTTAATTATAATTTTTTAATTGCCAGTGCTTTTCATAATTAACTACTAATGCAAGCTTCAAAAATATCATTATATTTTCAAAAATATCTGATATTTTCAATCAGCGCAAACTAATGTATTCAAAATAGTATAATGGATCCTCAAATTACAGTTATTATCACAATAGGCTTAAGATTTCTTTTAATATTCCTATCTAGTGTGTCATTTTGCAGTTTTGTCGATTTTAATTGAGTTAATTTAGAATCAGGGTTGTAGTTTTGGCCGGGATGAAACCCATTTTGGCCATGCCACTGGCAAAAACTGGTTGAAACTGGGTTTAACCGCCATAGAGCTGGCCAAAACTATTGTATAAAAGCACACTAATATGTGTATACATACAGTTTATATGCATAATATTGCACATTTTAGTGCATGATTAAAAGAAATAGGATGTGTATTTATCATAAATGAAATAATTTAAAAAAATGATTTATTGATTAAATGCAACTTTTCTTTAACATTAAAAATTATTCACAATGAAGATAAATGGACACTCGTTTATTAGGAATGCTAAACAGCCTACAATATAAATTAATAGCTATTCTTCACAAAACTTGTAACATGTATTCAATGTATAAAAAATAAGTAATTTACTTCAATTAAATTTAAAATTTATTTTGTGCACATAAAACTTTGAAACAAGTATGTATTGTGCTATTTACACTGTTTGAAACATTATGATCTGATTAACCGTTAGGAACAGTCATTTATTACTTGCACTGGGTTGTAAAATGAACTGTTTACTTGCTAAATAGTGCCTGATTATATGATTGGTGTTTCATGTTTCTTTTAATTATGTACTCATTTATTTTGATTTTAAATTTTATTATTTCTTATATCCATGTCTAATAGCCAAAACTGATTTTATCCGAGCCAGTTTTAACCGGTTTTATCCATGGTTAAAACCACCACTGGCCGAAACTCTTAACAGCCCTGTTTAGAATTAGCTGTTTTATTCATTTCTCTTCTGTTAACTACTTTTACACAGTTACCTATATGATTGAGAAATAAACAATATGCATTAGTCGGATGCACAGTCATAAGACATTTTTTTTTCCGACCAAAGTTTAATATTTAATTATGTACTTTTAATATGAATTAAAATTATATTACTAATAATTTTATGAATACAAAATTAAAAAAAAAGGAATATTATATTATTTTGTTACATTAATCTTATATCTTTAAACGAGCAATTCTTGTGGGTATGTATATATTTCGTATCTCGAAAACGGCTCTAACGATTTGGATGAAATTTTGGATTTAATTGTAGTTTTGCATTCCAAATTCATCTACATCAGCGTTTTTTCTGTAAAAACGCGATTTTTTACAAAAATCAGTTTTTTAATATAAAGTCTAATTGAGTTAAGCCTTGAAAAAAATGGTGAATTGACACATCAGGCAGACGATTTGCACCCATAACAATGAAAATTTGTTTCTTCTAGCTGTAAAAGTTTAAACTTGCTTAGGGTTGCCAGGCTTGGCTGATATTAGCCACTTTGGCTCATTTCAATCACACTTGGCTAAAAACAAATTCAAACGCACTATGTAAGTGGATGTAAGCCTTTTTTTTTTAAAATCAAAACTATTGCTTGGCCGTCTTATTTTATTTTGGCTTCTTATAGCAGAAATCATTATAATGCTGATGAAGTGTTTACATGTATATCTCTTGTTTCTAGAAAGCATCGAGAACCTTAATATTTCGTTAGCGTGATGCTTTTCGAGTATATTTGAAAAAGCATCGAACCTTAGAAAAACACAAGTTGACAAAGAATAATTCTTTTAAAGCCGAGCAAGGCTCGGTCGTCCAGGTACTGATGTATAAATACATCATAAAAATTGAGTATATAACTTTTTGGTTATTTTCAATAATAAATGAACAATATTACTATGATTAATATAATTTTATATTAAAAATACCATAGTTGGAAAAATAAATATCATATTTGCAAAATAAATATTGTGATATTTATCAGCGAACCCTGTGCTTATGCAATAAAAATTTTAAAGTTTTATGTACATTAATACTTTTTATTTGTCATCTAAATGTCAGAAAATTATTAACATATTCAGTCAAGGTATTTTTGAGATAAACTCTGGATGAATTAAATTTCCTCTTTCAGCTAACGCGCTTGCTATATAGAATAGCTAAAGCATTAGCTCTGCAATAATTTCAATGTTTATGCACTAAAGAAAGGTATTAGTCCTTATTATTATTAATTTTCAATCATTGTGTAAAAGCACTCATTTTTGCAAGCTGTAATTTTCATGCAAATGAAGATATTGGTAATATCGTCAGATGAAAATTTTATGCATTTCGCAAGGCTGAAATTTTTGAGATTATGACATCTTCTCGAAAAGATGTGCTTTTGCAGTTTGCAAAAATGGAAAACTCGATTTGATTTTGATTAGCCTATCCAAGGATAGCAGTTCCTAACAGGGTTGGCCAGATTGGACCCAATGGTTTTTTTTTGAAAAAACCCATTTAAAAAAACCCATTATTTAGCCCACTTTTGGGTTTTTTTAAATTTTTTGAGAAGTTTTTTAAAAAAGTAATTAATTTAAATACTTTTACAATTTAAACTTCTATTTTATTTGTTCTTCACCACAGACAATGGACATAAAAAATGAATTTTGAACTTTAATAGTATTTCTTAACTCTTAACGGCATTAAAAATGCTTCAAAGATTTAAAAAATATATATTTAACTTTTATCTTTAACTGGTTAATAAATAACTCAAATTATCTTGACTAAGTCCTGTCACGTCTGGTTTTCTCAATATTTGTAGATTGTACAGAGAAAACTACTTTAGCTAAAAGGCTTTCATGTGAATTATTTTCTGCAACCCGACACGTCACAAATTTCGAATTAATAAGTTATATTTTTTTTATAGAAATTAACAGGTTTTACAAATGGTCGGACAGAAAACAGAATAGGATGTACAGTATTTTCATTATCTTACAAAAAAGTTTAATATTTCTTAATCTGTACACAGAAATAGAAAAACAGGCAACATAAAATTCAAAGAAATGTCTTGATCAAGCTGGAATTCAGTAAATAGGGATTTAAACTACTTGAGGTTCTACAGTAGTTTTGCATAAAAAAAATGAAATACAATAAAGTAAAATGCAAAAAAAAAAAAAAAATAGTAGTAATTAAAAACGAACAATAGATTTTTTCACTCAAGAAGTAATTTTGCCTTAACTGTTGGTAATCATGGAAACTAAAAAATCTGAAACTTCACCATTCTTGGGTTTCGTCGTCTTTCATACTCTTCTTCAGAAAACGCTGAATTTTTACTAGTTTTCCAGCTTTTTTTACCCCAAGACAATTCTTGTGCTTTGTTCATATACTTACGCTACAATATGCTACAAGTACCCTACATTTTCCCTAAAAAAAGACAAAAAAAACCCCACATTTCTTTTAAAAAAACCCAGCTTTAGTTGGTTTTTTTTGGGTTTTATTTAAAAAAACCCAAAAAACCTTGGCTCCATGGCCTTTTTTAAAAAAACCCGGGTTTTTGCCAACCCTGGTTCCTAATGATATGTACCAGTGAGAAGAGATAAAATGGAGGGAGTGAGCAGGGACCGATTTACACACCTGGGTGCCCTGACAAATATGGTGCCCCCCCCCCCCCCCCCCATGCACAAAAAATATGATGGTAAGTGTTGGATATTATTTTGATAGAAAGAAAACTTTAAGATGTTTTGCAAAGAAATCATTTAATATAAATCTAAAATAAATTTATGGTTTCCATGTTTGAAGTTTGTTTACAGTTGCAGATGGAAAAACTACGATACAAATGGTAATGGTAAATCTTAATGTGCTTTCTGCGCATCAATGATTCTTTATATATTTTCTCCTTTGTTTTCTTGTAGTAAATTCATCTATAATGTCCTCATAATCAAGTTTTAGGTCAAACTTCCTTCTATTGATAACAGAGCTAATAAAGATAATTTACCATCAGAAATGAGAGTACGCAAAGGACACTTAATTCTCTTCAATAACGAAAATGATCGTTCTCCACAACAGTTGGCTAATATGCTTTCATTTAATAAAAAAAATTGTCAAATGACAAATTTTTTTTGTTTCCTTTAGATAGAGGCCCCGAACACTGGTCCCTAAAAAGAAAAAAAAAATTTGATGACAGAAATTTGGTGCCCCGAATGCCCTGCCGTAAATCAGTCCCTGAGAGTGAGAACTTTCATTCGTGAAGGAAAGACGCCAAGTCACATGATAGATTTTAATGAAAAGTATTAGAAGAAATCAAGTTTTCTTCGCTAGTTTTGCGCAAAAGGCTTAACTATTCGTTGTTGTTAAGTAACGTGACTTGAGCTGTTTGCCTCAGTTTTTGCTTAGCCAATAATTGGACTAGCTCCCTCTATTTATTAATTCCTGCTCTAGGATATGTTCTAAAATATTTGTTATCACTTGTCAAAATATTTTTGAAGACTATTTGGAGAATGCTGTGCAGTAAGTTTTTGCAGTAAGTAACGTAAAATGCCCCCTGAATCCAAATATGAATACCTCCCCCGCCCCATCATAGCACACTTTTTGGAAAATATTCCCCCAATTTTTTTTCCAGTTTTCGACAGTTTCATAGTTTGGAGGGGAGGGAGCATTATATTACCGTTAAGTTTTCTGAGGGCTAGAGATCTTAACACAACATTTAAAATGGCTATTATTAAAAATACACTGTAGTATTTTTAATAGTGCAGTGAAGAATGTTAACGGTTGTTCACCTATAGTAGGCAGTGGCATAGCCATAGAAAACTTTTTCGAGGTGAGGATTTGGTTAGTTTTAACTTATTTAGTCAAAAGAAGGAAGTTTCAGAGGGGGATATTTCCCTGAATCCCCTCTCCCCTTTGATGTGTCTGTACCAGTTAGTATGAAGAATTTTTTTTAGGAAACATGCTGGATTTTGTTTTTGTTTTTTTTTTCCATTTCAGCAGATGAATAACAAATGAGAGTTCTTAAACAATTTTCTCTTGTTTTGTCTTATATTTTCTTGGCACATGTTGCATTTTTCAGGGCCAGTTTTGAACTGAAATATTTGTTTTCCTCATAAGATTTTATCTATTACTATCTGCATATGACTTATAAGGCATTTTAGCTTTTTTATCGACTGTTTATTGTTGAATGCACTTAATTGAATCTTTTGCATTGAAAAACCATGAAAAGTGTATCTGCAATTTTGTGCTGCAATGACATTGACTTTTATCATTTATATAAAGCAGGGGGTACGGAGTTGAAGGGAAAATGACAAACTCCAAGTCCGGAAATTTTAGAGCCTTTGACTCAGACTTCTTTACCCCAAAATCTTTCTGACCAACTAATTTGACAGCACTAGAAAAATAAAATTAAATAGAAAAATAAGTATTCTCACGTTTCCAAATTTTGTTTTGATTGTCGGCATTGGTTTTAAAGTATTTACACATTCACGAACACACTCTATAAAATGTTTACAAGCTGTAACAAACAGTCTACCTAAAATTATGCCAGCACTCTATGTTAAATGCTTTTTCTGTTTGTTTATTCTTACTAATCCTAAAATTCAAATAGTTAAATGTTTCCACGGAAACACAGAAGTATTGTAATGTTAAACCCCAATAAAATTGCTGTTTTTTGCATTAATGCAAATCCTGTGATATGACCATTCAATTTATTGGAGTTAAGTGTGCTAAAATTAACATTTTTCCTTTTCAAACAGAAATCGTTAGAATTAAACAAGCACTGAGTAACTTTTCTAAGATTCATCTCTCTTGCAGCAATTGCAATAGCGTCGTCTGCTAAGGAAGTCATAGGTTGTTCCAAGGGGGAGGGGACAATTTCCCCCTCACTTTTAGAAATGAAGAGGCTTTGCTCCTCCACTTTTCTAAGTTCAAAATTAAGGATAGATCAAAAAATGATAAAATTAACCGACTCAGGTGTTTAAAGAATAAAGAATTGACGTAATATAAGTGTGTTTTATATTTTTCTCAAATTATTGCTTCATGAACCTGTAAAATGGAGCTTTAAATTGGAAGAAAAGGGGTCTACTGTGGCCATCCACCGCGATCTTTGAGGTCAAGTCCCGATTTTTTGGGGGGCCATTTAATTTTAAAGCGTTAAAATTGTACATAAAAACGAGCTGTTGTGTGCATCACATGACTACCGTATGCTCCAATTTAATGTCATTTCCCCATTACTGGCAATTTTAATGTGATTCAATAGTTTACTCTCTAAATATCACCAACAGTGGCCAAATTGAAAAAATTTTTTTCTTTTTTTAAATCACCAAATTTGTCGCCAAGTTGGCGACCAAAAGACTGGCGGTATATTGCCAAGTGCCCGCCAAATAATACAACACTTGAGTTTACATCGAAATTAACAATCATTCCCCCCCCAAAAGGGGCAAAAGAGCCTTTTAGAAACACCCAAATGCAACCAAAAAGGGATTTGCACAACTAGACCCCACTAGGAGTCTACATACCAAATTTCAACGTTCTAGGACTTACCGTTCTTGAGTTATGCGACATACATACGCATATACATACGTACATACAGACGTCACGAGAAAACTCGTTGTAATTAACTCGGGAATTGTCAAAATGGATATTTCGCGCGTCTATTCCATACGTTAGGCACTTATCCACGTGTGGTAGAGTCGAAAATAAAACTCATCATTCATTCGGGGGTGAGTAAAATGGAAATTAAGGTCGATTTTTTGGTGAAAATTTTTTTTGCGAATAGAATACTTCCTTTTTTGTAAAAAGGAAGTTAAAACGCCAGCTGTAGGGGCACAGTCCACCAAACCTGTTCCCCACCTCTTTTTAACCTCCCCCACTTTTTTTGGTGCTCCATGCCTTTACTGATCAGGCCACCACGTCCCTTTTATTAATTTGTGTTACTTCTTTTTAAAACAAAGAAGGGCTGTCTTAGATTTCATATGAGGACTCTACTCTGCCTTTTTTTCATTTTTGTTGTCAAATTAATTTTCGCCTTAATTGTTATTTTAAATGCACTTTTACTTAAGTTTGGCAACACCCTTTCCGTATTTTAATTTTGTATACGATGTTGTCGAAATGGAAGCGTGTCTACAGTGTTGTTCTCAAATTTTAAATTTTAATTCAACCTATTTCTAAATTGAAAGTTCCTGACAGAACGCCAAATCAAAATTATTGGCCATGTTTTTAACACGAGACATTCTTTCTCCCATTCAACTGAAACGACTGAGTGACCACAAATATAATTCATCAGGACGAACGCTTTTGGATCCCATAGTTCAGCCTTTCTGGAACTGGTTGGTGTTGAAATTGCCCTTATGGTTAGCCCCTAATCTAATGACAATTACCGGACTCTTAATTAATATTCTCACGTCTGTCATTTTAATTGGTTACAGTCCAGATGGAACGCAAGAGGTTAGTTGAGCAATGATGTTTGCAATGTTAAGTCTCTAGTTACTTTTGTTGACTTTACTTTCGTTTCCTCCATCACTTTTATAATGTTAGCTAACAGTGAAAAGGGGGATATTTCGATAATTGGGAATGTGGCGATCTTTCTTCATTGGCATTAATTTTTGGCTCCAGCGCCTACACGAGATGTATTTTTCTTTGCAAATCTAAACAAAGAGATCGAAAACGTCTATTCACATAGGGTTACTATAAATCAGCAGGGTTACCAAAATGAAATTATTTACGACAAAAATGAAACGACCGCGCCAGATTCCCAATTATCGAAATATCCCCGTGAAAAGGGATAAGGAGGAAAGATAGGTCTGGCCGGAGGAAATTTGAGCCTATTTACAGACCCTTCACAAAATTCTACTCGATTAAGACGGACACTTCAAAAAATTCCAATTGATTTAATTAGACCTTTCACAAACTCATTTATTTATAAAGTAGTTAGTACAGAAATCTAATGTGATTGATGCATTACTTTTGGTTGGTATTTTAATGTTTCACAAAAATATTTTTACTCTCAAACAATTATTTGAATTTGCGAGAATGCTTGGTTAATAAAAAAATTTCCTGTTATTTACACTTTTGACATTTAATTTTTGCATTTATAGTAGTTTTGTTTAAATGAATTTAGATAAATTTTTCTCATTAAAATTAAAGTTTTCTATTAAAGCTAATCAGTTACATTATGAAGATTTTGTAAAAAAATTAAGGTGTCATAAAATGATCATGAATTTATGTAGAAGCATATTTCATGTTGAACTGGTAGTGTAGGAAATAAGTCTCATTTTGAGGAGCAGTACTGTTCCTCAAATTCTGATACTAAGACGCAGTTTTGTAAAAAAAGGGGCACAGTTTTACAACATTTTCAACAAGAAAACAATCAAGTTTTTAAAATTGTAATATTTAAAGTGCATTTTAAAAATTATGTACCATGACTTCAGTTAATAAATTTTTACTTATATTTTACAAAATAGAAGTACTGATCCATTTGGTTGCATCCACAAACTCAGGAATATTTGGAGTATAAAAAATATTTTAAAAAAATTAATAGTATTTGCAGCCTGTTTATTAATAAAAAATGGGGGGGGGGGGCAACTGCTCCTCCCTTAAAGAGAATCTCAGACCTTTCTGTCGTTTCCAAATGTTACCAAATATAATTTAAAATTGCAATTTTTGAACTTCAGTTTCAAAAAATTTCTGGAGCAGATCGGGGCTTCCGCAATCTTTCTTTGAGTGGGCCTGGAACAGAGTAGAAGCGAAAACCACTAAGCGATGGTTGCTTTTTACTGAAGTTGATGTTTACCTTCTGTTTCGTATCGTTTTTCAATTTTTTGTATTTACGTTTGTGTTTAATTAACTCTTATTTATAATTTTATCCTGATTGTTGCATATTTATTTATTTATCAAGAGTTAAAACTGCTTTTTTGCAATAAAAATTGCTATCAAGAGGTTAAATTAAAAGCACTTACTTATAAAAAAAATATGCTTTAACAATTCCTAAGAAGAAAATTACTGCGTGAAGGGAGGAAACAAAAATAGCTATAGTTAAATAAACTGCCAGAGCCACGTCAGCCATTGTTTACCACGAGGCATGAAGAAGAGGTGTGGTTGGACTTTGCGTAGTAAATAATGTTATTTTTTCCTTTTCCTTTTTTTAAAATTTTTTTTCCCTTTTCTTTCTATTTTATGCGTAAGACCTTTATATTGTATCTTCTAAACTGAGAATAATTAAAATGTATGTGTTCGTAACAGTGTTGGCAAAAACCCGGGTTTTTTTAAAAAAGCCCATAGACCCAGGATTTTTTGGTTTTTTTTAAAATAAAACCCAAAAAAACCCAACTAAAGCTGGGTTTTTTAAAAGAAATGTGTTTTTTTAAATCTTTTTTAGGGAAAATGTAGGGTACTTGTAGCATATTGTAGCGTAAGTATATGGACAAAGCGCAAAACTAGTCTTGCTGTTAAAAAAGCTGGAAAACTAGTTAAAATTCAGTGTTTACTGAAGAAAAGTATAAAAGACGATAAAACCCAAGAATGATGAAGTTTCAGATTTTTTTAGTTTCCATGATTACCAACAGTTAAGGCAAAGTTACTTCTCGAGTGATAAAATCGATTGTTCGTTTTTAATTACTACATTTTTTTTTTTGCATTTTACTTTATTGTATTTCATTTTGTTATGCAAAACTACTGTAGAACCTCAAGTAGTTAAAATACCTTTTTACTGAATTCCAGCTTAATCAAAACATTTCTTTAAATTTTATGTTGCCTGTTTTTCTGTTTCTGTGTACAGAATATTAAACTTTTTCATAAGATAATGAAAATACTGTACATCCTATTCTTTTTTCTGTCTGACAGTTTGAGAAACCTGTTAATTTCTAAAAAATATACCTTGTTTATTTGAGATTTGTGACTTGTTGGTTTGCAGGAAATAATTCACATGAAAGCCTTTTAGCTAGAGTAGTTTCCTCTGTAGATATTGAGAAAATCAGACGTGACAGGACTTAGTCAAGATAATTTGAGTTATTTATTGACCAGTTAAAAAAAAGTTAAATATATTTATTTAAAATCTTTGAAGTATTTTTTTGATGTCATCAAGAGTTAAGAAATTTTATTTAAGTTAAAAATTCATTTTTTATGTCCATTGTCTGTGGTAAAGAACAAATAAAAAATAAGTTTAAATTATGAAAGTATTTAAATTAATCAATTTTTTCTAAAAACTTCTCAGAAAATATTAAAAAACCCAAAAGTGGGCTAAATAATGGGTTTTTTAAATGGGTTTTTTCAAAAAAAAAAACCCATTGGGTCCAATCCGGCCAACCCTGGTTCGTAACCATAGGCTTGTTTCAAAGATTACTGCTAAGATGCACTAATGTATTCTAACTTCCTTTTTTTTTTTTTTTTTTGCCTTTCCTTAATTTAGCATTACTACTTTTCAGTTTTGAATAATTGTTTAAAAATACGTTAATGGAAACAGATATGAATTTTTTGCTGTGACCTTCTTTATGTTTCACATTCCTGTATGTCTAAATCAGGAATTTTACCCAATAAGATTTTTTTCAACATTGTTCTTATATTTTCTGAGTGAAGAAAATTTCCATCGCTAAGAAAGATATTAATGTATTGGAAAGGATTAAAGGTGGGCTACAAGGCTAATAAATGGACTTTCTCATTTAGACTATGATTTCAGGCTTAGAAGGCTAAAAATGTACAGTCTTGAGCAAAGAAGAGACCGAGGGGACATGATTCACTTGTTTGAATTTATTAAAATGAAAGATGTTACGGGGCTGAAGTTTAGCACTGGAAACATAAGAAGGGGTCATTGTTTTAAGCTATTTAAATCTCAGGCCAACATAGATATTAGGAAAAATTATTATAGCAGGGTAGTGGAACCTTGGAACAGCTTACCGGAAGAGGTGGTAATGAGCAAGGGAGTAGATAGTTTTAAGAGGGCCATTGATCTTCACTGGGGATTGTAAATTGACTAGGATCAGTCTAGCTGGGCCCAGAGCCTGTTGCTGGTCGTCAATTTTGTAGTTGTATTTCGTGTTTTTTTTTTTTTTTTTTGTTCCCTTTCTGAAATAAATCAAGGGCACTAGCATAACATTTTATTTTTTACAATGCTGAAATGAAGTTTATTTTTTTAGTTTAAACAAATATCATTTAGTAATTACTTTAGTTTTTTAAGACGATTTTAAGTTTTTGCCACTTTTTAACCGGTTATAACCAGTTTCTGCCACTGGCACGGCAAAAACTAGTTTCTGCCGGCAGAAAGCCAACCCTGATATCAAGGGACTTAATTCTGTATTCTTAACCCAGGAGAAAAAATTATTTCAAATAAAATTTCACAACTTGAAATGTCGAAACACGTGCGATGAGTAATCAATACAACGCTTAAAGCTGACCCAAAGAGTTAAGAAACAAATATTCCCCCCATCGCTTAGCTCAGGTATCAAATGGCCACGGTGACACTTGTTCCAGGCCCACTCAAAGAGAGTCCTTGCGGAGGACCTGAGCAGAGCCACATAACTACATTTTCTGCCCTCATCTGGCCAAAAATGGCATAAAACAGTTTTTTAAGTGGGGAGGAGGACAATTTCAATCAATTTCTGAGGTCCGTACTAGGGATAGGGAGTACCACTATCTTGTTGCACCTATGCTTCTTGCCTCCCCACTAGCGCAGCTAGAAATACCTTCTGAAGGGGTTTTTTTGATCAAAAATGACTTCTGGAGGAGATTTATTTTAATCAAAAATGACTTCTGGAGGGGGTTTTTTGATGAAAAATACAGTTGGCTCTCTAATGACTTTCTCTATTTAAAGACGACTTTTCACGATCCCGGATGATCTATTTTGATCCCTTGAAAGTCACTAAATAGAGAGCCAACTGTTTTCAGGGGGCAGGGGGATTTTCTGATGAAAAATACTTTTTGAAGAGGATTTTTTGATCAAACGTACCTTCTGAAGGGTTTTTTTTTTTGATAAAAACAGCCCTTTCGTATGCATAAACTACTGTATTAGAATTTATATTTATGTTAAAACTAATGGCTCTGGCCAGTTTTTCAACCCCCCCCCCCTCCCGTTTGTTGTGCCACTGGCCCTCCCTAATGGGAATCCTGCGTACGCCCATGGCTGGAACTGCATTTCGTGTAAGTTTCAGTCATTCTATTTGTAGACCAGTGTGTCTTTATGCTTACTGGTCTTCAAGACCACTCATTTATTTTTTCAAGGATTTCAACGGATTTTAACATTGTCATCTTCCATGCAGGCCCCAAGATGGACATTCGTACTGTGCGCAATTGGCCTCTTTATCTACCAGACGCTCGACGCTTTGGATGGGAAGCAGGCGAGAAGAACTGGGACCAGTTCTCCATTGGGGGAGCTTTTTGACCATGGTTGTGATTCCCTCTCCACAGGTGAGTTGACTGTTGTCACTGTTACTGACAGGGCTGTGGAATTGGACTTATTTCGTGGTAAAGGCAAGGGTATTTGTAATTTGAAATTTTCGAAAATTTTGGGTTGCCGTTTCCGAAAATTTTGGGTTGACTGACAACACATTCTAAAACTGAAAAATTCTTTTAAAAAAAAGCTCATCTTTTAAAATTATTTTTATTGATGGTTTCAGTGATTTTTGTATGCATATTTGAAGAGTTTTTGCAAGGAGGGGGGGGGGGGCTTCTTCAAAGCTTCCAAAAATTTTACTTGAGTCCACTATCTCCCCTGGGTAAAGGAGTCGAGAGTCGTAGGCTTTAAAATTCCAAGAGTTTGAACTAGAATACCATACTGACTTTTATTTTCGTCACCCCCCCCCCTATTTTTAGGAGGAAAATTGGGGGAAAATCAAAAGTGTGCATATGAGTCAAAGCACTACTTTCTGAAAAAAAAATCAGAACATTTTGCGCGATTTTTGTAAATAAACGTTTTGAATAGTAGGAAATACTTTACTTGAATTGTAATGAAGATTCTTTTGAGGAAAAAATTGTGATTTTTATAATTTTGTACAAAAAAGTTTCTTTTCTGCGATCTCAATTTTTGTAAAGAGTTTGTTTTTGCAGTTATGATTTTTGTTATTTCTTGCTTTTATTTTGAATTAATATCAATAACATTTTGCATTGTAGCCGTATTACATTCATTTTTTAAAAATGAGAATATAAAATATATTATAATGTATTAGGTTGAATTTTATAAATTCTTCATTTTCAAAATTGCTGCACTGTTATCTTTTTTTCTGATAGTTCACCTTGTGTTATTTTTCTCTGTTATATTTGATTGCTTTAACAATCTTTCTTTCAGCTAGAAAAATTTAACGAAATTTCAAAAAATCTAAATTTTGATTTTCTAATTTAATAAATTTTGCAAGCCGCCCTTTGCGAAATATTACAAGTATATTTTTAGTATTTAGAACTTAAAAGTAGAATGAAAAGCTTAATTTAAAAAAAAAAATCATGCTACCAAAATGTTGCTAAACTTGTAAAACATCCTTTCTTCCCTCTCTACCCATTTCAAAGTAATTTATTCGTTTCTCCCTCCTTCACTATGATTGACAGATGGGACATTTCTAATGAGCAAGAGAATGCTCAAGACTAATACCTCCAAATACGATAACCAAATTGAATATGACTAGAAATGCATGATGATAAAAGTCGTAAAAAATAGTTGAAGACAACTTAAAATAAAACCAAATTTATTTGGTAATTTAGCAAAGTTAGTTTAAGAACATTAAAAACATTTGAAAGAACGCGAACTAGAGCTGAGCTATAACTATTAAGAACTATCTATTAAAAATAAACCCGCATCGTTGCTTAAAAGCAAACGAGCGCTCAAGTCACCTAGTCAGAGAGAAAAACGCTGAAGAAGTCAATTTCCTACTTGAAACCTTTCCTTATATCCTAAGTCAACTCATTAGCATGCAGACGCCAAATCCCCTTCTGATACACGCCAGCATAGCGCCTGGCCAATGAGCATCGGGCACGTGCCGATCAGTTACGATGCTTTGTCGATTACGTAAAGACCATAGACTAATAATAGGAGTAGACCGAGCTATGGCAACCCTTTTGCTGCTCATAAACCAAACCATGTGACTGGTGGATATCCTAGCAACAGCGGGCGTTGATCGTAGCAGACGATCAATGCCCGCGAGAAATAAAATAAATAGAATGGATGGAGCACGGAAGAATGATCTTTTATGGAGTCTGATTTGTAAATTTGTTATTCTAAGTTGTAAATATTTTGTTAATATAGTGAGTTTTTCGTTTAGATAGTATTGTGCATTTTCTTTATTCAATTTTAATAACTCTCTAAGCAATTAAAGATGCAAGCGCCCAAATAGAATCGGCAAACGGTAAGATTTTTACCTACAATTTCAATTTAAGATACCGATTAGTACATTTTTGCGTTAACGCAAAACTTTTACGCCATTACGTTCACACCAATGTTGATGTAGTAGCTCCGAATGAAATTAAAGTTACCGAAAACTGCGATCAAAAACTAATTACTAATGTCAAAATAATGCATAACTAAAAGAAAAACAGTTCAATCATCTCTGCACCTGGGGAAAAAATTATAATGAAAACACATTATGTCTTAAAATACATGCCGAGTGCCAAACTATAGATAATCCTGCCAGCTGGCAACCATGCCGCCAAAGTTTTTGCCGAACCTTCCACCAGTCACATGATGTATCCATGAACCATTTTTTTCATCAGCAAGTCTGGGGAAGCTCGGTCTACTCTTATTATTAGTCTATGGTAAAGACTGTGATGTCATGGATCGGCGACTGCACGTGCGAGATATGTCTTCAGGCATCCTCATTAGAAGGTCGAAAAACATCGTTAAAAAATTTCTCCCATGCTAGGATTAGGCAGTTGACTGATACTATCGTGGGATAAGTGGTGAGATAAACTAGTTGAAACTTGTTAATTGTAATTTAAGGGGCGCTAGGCCAACAATTTCCGTATTTGGCGTGTTTGGCTCCAAATTCAGAACCAAGGACGGATCCTGAAAATGTTCAAGGAGGGAGTGATTGTTTTTACGCTTTACTCTTTGGAACTTCAATTTCTAAAAACTTTCGAAGAGTGTAGTGAACCCAATAGCTTACCCTTCCTTATGTAATCAAAAGTGTCCTACAGCTGTGTTTTTTTCGAAAAAATCCAAATAGAGCCTTTGAACCTATCCCTAATACAGCTAAATTTGTCTAAAATTGAGATTTTGAAACTTCAATTTCGGAAAAAGTCCCATAGAAAGTTCCGGTCTCTATCCCCAAGAGATAGGCTACGATTACGTTTTAAAGATTTCAGTCCTGGGGAAGAGCTCCCTCTCTTGTAAAACTATCGAGTATTAGTTGGTCTCGTTTTTAAAACTTTAATAACGAAAATATACGCAAAGAAAGTTCCTATCTCAGCTCAAGGAGGTGGTGATCGCCCCTCCCTTGTATCCGTCCTTGTTCAGAACCCTCCTATTCCGAGTTCAGCGCATTATCCACTAGTCTCCTGTTGACCTAAATTAATTTTTGTGCTGAAATAGTATCAGAACTAAGAATAAACAGAAAGTTAGCCTATTTTAAGGACCAGAAAGCTTATTTTATTGACCCCCCAACAGTTAATTACAACTCCCTGATTTTCAGGGTTGGAGGTGAGTAGATTAGTGTGCTTAAGTGGCGGTACATGGCAGAATACCTTCATAATACCAGGACCAGAGGATTTGCATATTATAAAGTATGGTGTACACTAGAGTGGTGCGCCATCGATGAAGAACATAGGTGTTCAAAATTAGAACATTGATTGTATCAATATCAAAAAAGCATCAATGTTTTGTAACACCAAGCTTTTTACATACATCTTTAATCTTGTAAATTGAAGCAAATAATTTTATGGGAAATGTGAATACATTCAAGAATGTATATCTAAGATTTTTGAA
This sequence comes from Uloborus diversus, assembly GCF_026930045.1. Taxonomy (NCBI): domain Eukaryota; kingdom Metazoa; phylum Arthropoda; class Arachnida; order Araneae; family Uloboridae; genus Uloborus; species Uloborus diversus. Next base: position 5,526,172 of record NW_026557876.1, on the reverse strand, counting down.
CTGTTGAAACAAATGTAATATAATAACAATTTTGGCAATGTAAATGAATTGTTGAAAATACTTGAATTTTAGATCAAATAATAAAGTTACTCATGCATATTTTCAAAATAAACTAATTATTTTACCTAATATAATTGTTGTAAAAATATTATTTCCACCGTATGTGGTCCGCTTAAGGACTCGGAAGGGTACCAAGTGGTCCTCCGTAGTGAAAGATTTGAAAACCACTGCTTTTTTTACTACATTTAAAAGATAGCTTCCATTCATTGTGAGAATGGGTAATCATAAAAATCTGGGGGGGGGGGGGGGAGAGTGTTTGGAATTTTTCTTGAACAGGTTTCAAGACACAGATTAAGATTTAATCATCTAACGGGAATGGTTCACCAGAGCACCAAACTAATGCACTTTCCCTGCTGGTTCTCAGTCCTGGATAAAATATAATACTATCTACAAACGCAAAAAGTTTCTTTAAAATTTTTTGCAAAAAGAAAAGAGATTGCTCCTCCTATGCACCCAACAAAAAAATTTTTTAAGTTCTATGCAAGTGGAGTGCCACTGTGAGATAAACATTTTTATGTGTAACTAAAGTTATTGTCACACAATCAGCAGAACCAAAATGCTGCAGAAAGAAAACTAGGGTAAACAAGTATCAAAAGTGTCTGTAATTTCTGAAAATTATCGTCTATATTATCTGAGTCTCCTGGACCTTATCAAATTTCTTTGCCGAATAGCAAATAAATCTGTTGAATAAGAACTGCCTATAAATTATAAAATGTTATGAATTAAAACACATTCTAAACTTTTTTTTTACAAATAGTTTTATGGGATAATATATTTTATACTCACATTTATGATAAAGTAATGGTTTCTTTGTAAATAATTATGTATAACATTGCAAAATGTGACCTCAATTCTAAAATCGCCAACTTGTCCCAAGTGGTGTGGATTTGATAGTTGACTGTTATCTAGTGATATTCACATCAATTTTTTTCTGAGGGTATACTCGTAATCCATTACGCACAATATGTGTCTGCAATCATATACAGTAGAACCTCCATCAAGCGACACCTCTATTTAAGGGACATTTTTTCTGGTCCCAGTCCCTTTGAATAGAGACTTCCATGTATTTACCTCTAATTAAGGGACACTCTGTTTAAGGGACAGTCACAAATCCAAAAAATGCAAAAAATAATGTATTAGCACCAGGGTTGGCAAGTTTCTGCCGAGGCGGTTAAAACCACTGGTAGAAACCGGTTAAAACCGGCATGGCAAAAACCACTTTCTGCCACTTTGCGGCAGAAACTGGCAAAAACTCACAAAATAAAAAATTAATTTTTGGTATACAACTGAAAATGCATGGAAAAAATAATTAATTGTTAACCAAAGTACTGTAATTTTATTACAAAATTATCACAATTAAAAATCAAATGTTACATTGTTTGCACCCTGCAATTGCCTCTTAGAAAAGGTGGTTTCAAAAATCTAAACAGGTTCTCAATTTACTACGCACAAATGAGAAATTTTAGACTATTCTCAAAACAAGAGCTAGCAGGCAATGCATCAAAGAGCAAGCAATGTTCGTGAAACTTTCATCTATTGTATAACTGGTCCACCATGCAGTAACTGGGGTTGTGGTAAAAATTTGACTGGAAAAATAAGTTGAGAGAAATGGGGCCAATTTGTTTTGCAAAAGTACAAAATTTAGGCAGGTAAAATTCTGGCACTTTCTTCTTGAAGCACATGACATGATAATTTCAATCACAAACAATTTAGAGGAAGCATATAAGTGAGCAAATTACAATCAGTAATGCCTGTTTAATTCTGTATGTCACTCCTCTTTTCTAAGCATCCCTGTATGATTTTTTATCCTTTGTTAAATTAATTCAAATACTACGAGCCTCTGCAATTGGAAAGTTCTCTTTCTGAACTAAATCAAGGGCACTAGCATGGGATTTTTTTTTAAATGATGAAATGATGTTTAATTTTTTAGTTTACTTAAACAAATATCATTTACTAATTACTTGAGTTATTAAAGACATTTTAAAGTTTTTGCCAGTTTCTGCCGGTTTTTACCGGTTATAACCAGTTTCTGCCCCTGGCACGACTAGTTTCTGCCGGCAAAAAGCCAACCCTGATTAGCACATAAGAAATAGTGAATTTACTGGGATTCAAGTTTCACTTTTCCTCCAAAAATATAATTTGAGTTAAGTTTGACTTAAACATAGGTATGTGAAGGAAATAAGTAATCCATTGTAAAAAAAAAAAAAGCTAAAATTAACATGCATGTTTTGCCCACTCAACAACTTATTTAAGTAGATTCAGGACCGACGGAGAATGCAAAGCAACTAATTAGCTTTGGATATAAAACATAAAATTTGAACATTATTTTAATTCATAGTATTACATTGTAAATTATGTAACATAAAGCAAATACATGTAATGAATTACTTCAAAATTATTTCTGTATGCTACAAAACTTTGCCATTACAAAATTTTATTAAATTTTAATTAATAAGATAATATAAACTTTGAAATTTGAATGATTATGAATTTTATTTAACATAATGAGACATTTTCAGTATTTAATCTTTAGTGTTAATAGTTAATGTTTACTGTGATATTATACTAAGTACACAGCATGCATCCATTCATCCACCTCCGAATAAGGGACACCTCTATTTAAGGGACAAAATGTCTGGTCCCCTGAGTGTCCCTTATTGAGAGGTTCTACTGTACATAATTTGAGGCAGAAGCAAAGGGATGTAAGGGGCAAAATTAAAAATTTGGAGATAACCAGTACACATGGTAGGGGAACCTCTCCTCTGTCTCGGGGCAAGAGATGGTACTAGTAGCTCTGGTAGTTGCTGCTATACAGCATGATTTAGAGGAAAAAATCAATGAAAGCCTACTTAGGATGTTATCTTTAAACACGTTTTACTCAAAACATGAAAATGTCCACTTACATCCCTCTGCTTCTCACTGCCTCATATGTCAAACTATGAAAATTTTTGAAGCTTGAGGATATTATAAGCTACATTTCTAAAAAAATGTTTGAGAGTATACGGCATTTATGGAGCATCATACCCTATGGAAACAGCTGCTGTCATCTTCATATTTTCTTTTGTAAAATTTGATTTTCTTGCTTATTTCCCAACTTTTTGTCCATCTAGTGTCATCTGAAAATGTTTTTTCCCCCTTCTTTTGTGTAGTGTTCGTTTCCCTTGGCGTGTGCATCGCAGTGCAGCTGGGTACCTTCCCGTATTGGATGTTCTTCCAGTGCTTCACCGCCATGACGCTTTTCTACGTTGCACACTGGCAGACGTATGTTTCGGGGACTCTCCGCTTTGGAAGGTGAGGATTGTTTGAAAATAACCACTTGACCTATCTGAGATCAAATGGTAGTTTTGTAGTAAGGTTACAACCTTAAGCCAGGGCTAAGGCAGAAATACTTAAAATACAAATGGTAGTGTTCCTTCCAGACAGGGCCGTATTTAAGGGAGGGCAGGCGGGGCTACTGCCCCGGGGCCTCCGCGATAAAATTTTTACAAAATAGATCCTAACTTTCACGAGTCGAAAACATCGGATATACATATATATCAAAATATTCTGATATATATATATCAAAGTATCGGATATTTTCGAAAATATGATGATCTTTTCGAACCCTGATTAGGGACCTCCACTCCTTCGTTGCCCCGGGGCCTCCACACTTCTAAATCCAGCCCTGCCTCCAGATATTTTGGGAGGACCCTCTGCCCTGCTCCCTTTAAGGCAAACTTCATTGTCACTATATTATACACTAGCGGTACCCGAACGGCTTTGCCCGTAATAGAAAAATTAAAAGGTCTTTTGGTTCGTCTGTATCTTTACAAATAATGTATGGTGAATTTTCTCGCCGATTGGCTTGTAACCATGTTACGGTTACACGTTATGGTAATTTCGTATCTCGCCAATTGGCTTGTGCCCATGTTACGGTTCCACGTTATGATAATTTCGTAATTTACTTGTCCATCTTATGATATTTTTTTTCTTGAAATTGGAATAGAGAAAGAACCACATCGAATTTTTGAAACGTCGCTTCTAGGTGCACACCCCCATGCTACAAACTAACTTTGTGCCAAATTTTATGAAAATCGGCCAAACGGTCTAGGCACTATGCGTGTCACAGAGATCCAGACATCCTCCAAACATCCAGACAGAGAGACTTTCAGCTTTATTATTAGTAAAGATACCAAGTACTGTAACCCATTGCATACTTGCGAACTCGACTGATTTTAACGTGAGATTCCCGTTTTTTGCTTCCATCTCCCGATTTCCCGTTTTTTACAATTTTCTTCTGTTTTTGCAGTTTTTCAAGCAATCATCAGAAAGTTTCACTTTCTTCTCAATAGATGGCATCCATTTCTAATCATCCACCAATGTCTGGGGAAAGTACAACTCCATATAGTGCGTAAAAATACGAACTGAAACCAATTTTCTGCTCATTGATATTAGTCCTATGACAATTATGCTAGAGCGTGCCAAAATAAGTTTTCTGATCTAACTTACAATAAAGCTACATTTAAGGGCCATTCTGCACCATTTTTCCCTAAGCATTGTGTATAGTTTACACCAGAAAAGGGAAGCTGCTAAGTACTCCATTTTCTCCGTATTTATTTGTGTGCTGCAAAAATTCAAATTTTTTTTGAAAAATCCGGCTACTTCCGATTTTCTTTTTTCAAAAAAAAAAAAAAAAAAAAGTGTACTGAAGGAATTGGCTTGTTAAAGAGTATTAGTTAAAAGAATTTTTCCAATTAATACCTCGTTTAGTAAAAAAAGTTTTTGGAAGCTTTCCACATTGCATGTTCAATGAAGCATGTGCTCTGCCAAAAATTGCAGCAGATTTCAATCCTTTCGCATCTTGAAAATATTTCAGTTATTTTGAAAGTTTGAAGTTATTTTATTATTGGCTACCCTATTCCTACTTATTTTATGTTTTACTTTAATAAAATATTGAATTTTTTTCACGGATTTTAGTAATTAAGTTTTTTAATTTATGAAATTAAGTTACTTTTTGGTAGGGACTGGGGAATGTTCGAAATTTTTAGCTAAGTCACTCATTATTTGATTTTCCCTTGGCAGTATTTTGTATTTTTCTTGCTGCTATCAATTTGCTTACATCTCAGAGAGCCCTATTTCAGTTTAAATTTAGTATTCATGTTATTTAATGGCATAATTTAATAATTTTGGTGTGAAATATGTCACTGGTGAATTACCTATATACTTCTAGTGGAATTTTTTTTTTCTTCAAAGGTTGGCAAGTATGCCCTCGTTATATTGCTCTTTTTTTGGGGGGGGGGGGACAAAGAAAACGCCCAATATATCCGAAAGGGCGATCTAACCGAGATAATTAAAAATAGTTATTCATCCAACATACAAGAAAATTAGCATTTGTTCTTTTTGACATGATTTTCAGATGGTTTTGATGTTTTTGAGTTAAACGCACTTAAAGATAACGTCCTAGGTAGACTTTCATTGAAATTTTTTTCTAAATCATGCTCTACAGCAGCCCCTACCAAGACTACTAGTACTATTTCTTGGTCAAGACCAAGGAGAGGTTAACCTACCATGTGTACTGGTTATCTCCAAATTTTTAATTTTGCCACTTACATCCCTTTTCTTATCACAGCCTCAAATGTACTATCACACGTGTTAAAATTTAAACCAGACTAAAATACAAACATCAAACTTTGAATTAAGATTATCATTTTAGCTACCACAAGATAAGAGTGAGCATTCCAATACCCTTTTATTCCCAATATACTTTCTAATTCCTTCGAATTGATGTAGAATGGATGCAGGATTTTTTCTGGTCCTGGAAAGGATGTAAAAACTAAAAGCAATCAGATTTTTTCCAGAAAACCCTTTCACCCATTCAGATCATTCTTTGATGCAAATCCTGATTTGCTAAACGGCTTTTTCTACTTGGACTAGTATGACACATGCCTGCTATCTCTTATCATTGTGGCCTTAGTATCAATGCAAAAGAAAGTGTCAAGTAGTTTACAAACCATTTTAAACTGAAATGTTCTGTCATGTGTACATTTGACTGAACGGGATTGCCGCTGCATTTCCAGCGAATTCAAAAGAATAGAAGCATTTTCGTTTTGTTCATTGTCAAAATAAAGAAGAGACCTTTTCTGAGTGTAATACCAATCTATTTTCATAAATGGTTTCAAACTTAAAGCAAGATTTTTTTAAAGTATTTCCGGAGAGAAAAAGAAAAAGCGATATATTCGAATGAGCAATATAACCAGGGGCTACTGTATTTTTGTTACTTTACCTTTCATTAATCTGTAAAAATGTCACTATCTGAGTAAAAAAAACTAGCAGATAAAAACCATCCTGAACAAAATATTTTCTCCACATTTCTTCAGTAAATTAATTTCCTTAAATAAAAACATCTCTGCAATCATAAATAAATATATTGTTTGTATATATATATATATATATGTCACCATGAAAATCTGAAATCTGTAAGTGCAGACATTAGCCGGTGAATATCAATATTCACGTGCCAACTAAATTAGGGAATGACCAAATATTTCCACTGAGTCACGGGTGAAAGTGGACATCCTAATATTTTGATGTTTTAGAGTTACATATGCACTACAGTATGAAATATTTTTTTGCGAGAATGAAAAAAAGGGATATATTCCTTTGAAGGAATGTATTTTCATCCCATGAACTTCAATTCAAATTCTTTTGCTAACTTGCACTGCCTCTGGGGGAACAGATGTGTGCACCAACCTGCAGCAGATGGCAAATCTAGTTTCCTTGGGAGCTAATACCTATTACAACACATTTGAAGTAAATTTTAACATAATCATCTATCATACGTCAGCTCCATTGCAAATCAATATTTTTATAAACTTTAAACTTGTGTTAAAAATGTTTGAATCTCAAACATTGAAAATTGTATGGTGAAAAATTGAATTATACATTATGACGATATTTATTATACAAATACAAAAGTGACGACCAGCAACAGGCTCTGGGCCCAGCTAGACTGGTCCTAGTCAATTTACAATCCCCAGTGAAGATCAATGGCTCTCTTAAAACTATCTACTCCCGTGCTCATGACCACCTCTTTCAGTAAGCTGTTCCAAGGTTCCACTACCCTGCTAAAATAATCATTTTTCCTAACATCCATGTTAGCCTGAGATTTAAATAGCTTAAAACAATGACCCCTTGTCCTGTTTTCAGTGCTAAACTTCAGCCCCGTAACATCTTTCGTTTTAATAAATTTAAACAACTGTATTATGTACCCTCGGTCTCTTCTTTGAAATTTACTTTGTTTCAATTCAAGTTTTCGATATTTATTTCCTTTGCTTCAGTTCGAGCTTTTATTTTCAATTACTTTTAGTATTGAACATAAAATACTGTACGTATTACTATATTATTACTGCTACCGTGTTAAAATTGTTTAAACTTGCTTGTTTACTTTTAGTTTCAATAATTATTTTGATTATTAATTAAAGGTTTGATGTAACAGAAGCTCAGTATACAGTTATGTTAATTCACTTGATATCAGCTTTGTTTGGACCACCCATTTGGGCAACTAGGGTGAGTATGCTAACTTTGAATATACACCTGTCTTTTTTTATTGCACAACTTCATTGATTTCTTGACATATTATGGTTTGTGGTCTTAACTTTTTAAAGGACCAGTATTATCATGGTTTTAAGTTACAGGTGCATAATCAACTGTAAATTGTGAATCATTAGACCTCCAAATAGGGGAGGGTGTGCCACAATGAGACAAAAAACACATATTTTTCATTTTTCGTATATTGATGAGTTCTAAAGCACAGAAACACACTTCATTATATTAAAGGTATCAAATTGTAGTATATTGCATCAAATTTAGCTCATTTAATGTCAGAAAAAATAGTTATAAGACATTAAGTAGGGCTACAATGGGACAGCTGAATAATCACTATTTTTACTTAAAGTTTGTAAAATAAGTACCTTTAGCTAGTTTATTAAAGAAACTTAATTCGGTTCAGAGAAAAGAAAATCAAAGTAAAAGAAAATTAAAGTATTTCATTTTTTTATTTACAACCAGAGTAATAAAAGACTATCCCCTGACTCAGGCCCAGGGTTGCAAAGAAACATATTATGTTTGCTTAAAGCATACTTTAAATGTTTAAAACTTTTTTTTTTCTTACATACAAAACAATTTTAATTACAGTAAGCAAAAGGAAAAAAAATCATTTGGATTTAAAAAACAAGAAAAGAATAAAACAATAAGTGCCAAATATTAATTGATAATTAACTTATATAATTATTTTAAACAAATGTTAATTTTAAAATGCTTTGAAATAAGTATCATGTTTGGTAACCTTATCAACACTTAACTGGTTTCTAGTTTTGTTTCTACAAAGCTGTGTAGTAAAATAAAAAGTTTACTTGTAATAATTAATTAAAATATAAATATTTTTAAATCAAGCCTATTTTTTTATTGTTAAATTTCTTTTTTGTAAACTAAAGCAAGAAGTAGATAAGCATTCTACACTTGCTTACTGCTGCTTGTGCCACAATGAGACGTATCATTGTGGCCCAAACAACAAAGTAAAGATTTTTGCTTTATATCATTAAAATAAACCATGACTTAAAAATAATGTAGCTGAATAATAGAAGATTAAAGTGTCAATAACAACATAAACTACAACACTTATCTTAATTGTTAAAGTTTTTCAAGATTATGATAGATGCAAGAAATTATCCAAATAACTTTCAGTGTGTCCAAACAGTAACTATTTTTTTTTCTACAAAACAAAAGCATAGAACAGCATGGAACTAGGAATTCTAGGAAGCATTTTGGTTATGTTTACTCTTCCTAGGTGGCAGTAGCTGTCAGAATTGTATTTATTTTTAAATTTACAATGTGTCATTATGGAACACACTCCCCTATATTACTAACCAAAAAAAAAAAAAAAAATTGAGCACAGAACTAAAAAAAAGAGAGAGAGAGAGATTTGTAGGAGTTTGAGAATTATTCTAATTTTCCTAAAGCATCTATTTTTTAAAAAAATGGCCTCATGTGTTAAGTTGATATAATAGTCCTAAAATATTACCATGTTACGCAACATTAGCCAACATGCTCGGTGTTCACCAGTTTTTTAATAACCCTTTTCTAGCATGTTAGAAAAATATACTTAATTCAACATTTTAATTGTATGTTTAACTTTAAAAATAATACAAGTTCTAAAACTTATCTTATTAGTGTTAATAAACTCAGCCTTTCATCCTTTCAGTAGATTGATAAAATGAGTACCAAGAATGCTTGGAAACTAAACAGTTGGGTTCCGCATTTGGCTGATTACCTTTCCAGAACATGTGCCTTGTAACACAGAGCCCTTGGTCATGAAGACAGAGATGGGCACAGTAGGCTGTGAGGCCACCCAGTTTTAACATTAACCAACAGTTTAATTTCGTTAAAATGTAAATTAATGATAAAAATATAATGGATTATGTACGAGGGCAAATCAAAAAGTCTTTGCGCCTATTTTTTATTTGCCAGAAAAAGATACCTACAGGTATTTACAAATATACGTAGTAAACTACTCTTTGACCATCGATTACATGGAAAGGCTAATGTCCGGTTTATAGGCGGAAATGGACGTATCTATTAGTTTATTGGGTTGTTAAATGGTTTGTTTCAGATGTGCACTTTTGCCTCTCTATTATTTAGCCTTAGTTTTGTAAAAATGAAAATTTGCTCACAGCAACATTTTTTAAATCTAAAGTATATTCGATCTATATTCTCACGGCAAAAACTAATTGATTTATTTATTTACAACAAAGTTTTGAGCTTACCATTTTGCTTTTACGTTCCTGGACGAAATTAAAATATTTTATTGAGCAATCATGATTGCTTATTGCTTTCATTTCTTATTGCGGGCTCCTCACGCTGCTGCTCCTATAGCGAAAGCCGTCTCCAGGTTGCATCCATGTCCTACACACACGCGCATACATACACAACTACACACACACAAACACATACATACAGACACTTACACGTATACACACACAAAAACCTACACACACAAAACTACCCACACTTTCATGCCGGCACACAGACACAAACACACATGCCTACACACACATACCCCATACACACAAACACACATATCCCCCCCCCCCCACACACACACTCGTGATTGCGAAAAACATAATTTGAATTCAAGATGTCAAAATTCAAATTAATTTTTTATTTTTTTCTTTTTGGTGTTTCCATGGAAACTTTTTGTTTCCCCTTATTTCATTTTTGAGAATGCAATAAATGAATAAGGCACTGGTGACATTATAAAACCCGTGCACCAAAATCCCATCTTTATTTTCCCTTCTTCCCTGCTAGATCCATTCAGATGGAATCATATTTACTTGGCAGATTGCCAAATTACATACAATCCAGGGTCAAACAGTATGTCACTTACACTATTTCTCCACATAGTCACCACACGGGTTCAGACATTTGTCCCATTGTGGGACTAAGTTAGAGCTCCCCCTGTGGCAGAACTCTTCTGACTGCCTGTGGAACCATGCATCGTGGGATCACGTGATAGCCACAAAATGTCTATTTGAGAAATATTCTCACCAATTCATTTTAAAAGCTTAGTGTAAACTAAGTGTAAATGTTTTTACTCACTTGTATTTCTTGAATAATGAAAAAGCAGTTAATCTTGTCCCTTAAAGGACGCTTGGTTCAATTCGCCTACAAATCGCGTATCGGAAAATCAACGTGTAAACATCGGAACAACTTTGAACGATGTGTTCGTCAGGAAGGAGGATGTGACGTCAGAGCACGAACGGATGTGTGATGTAATTTCCCGATGACTCCGCGGCAAATCGAATGTTCTGGAAAGATCCAGATTGGCTCTTACGTTAACATATCCAGAGTGACGTGCAGTGTGTGCGGGGTAGGATATAAGCAGACGGAATGAGATGGAAGTCACTCTTCTGCTCGCGTTTCTCATTTTCGACTGACGATAGTCGTATTTTTGAGAGGATCGTTCGCTGTTGAAGCAACGTCCTGCACTCAGGAGATGGCTGTTAGGATTTCGCCATGAGAGTTAGAGACTTAAAATTTTTTGAAACATTTTAGAATAATTCTTTTTAGGGTGTCAAATATTTTTTTGGAAAGATGTTCTTTTGGAACATGAAGATTGATTTGAGTATTGTTGAAATCCCTCATACTTGTTTTACCATTTACTGAAGTTGGATTTTATTTACAGTTGTTAATTATTAGATTTATAAATAAACTGATTTAGCCTTTCAATTTGAGTTCTGACATTTCATTCACTTGATAGCTACAGAAATGTGAAATAGAAAGGCATCTGCTAAACTTATGGTGTTTACCTTCCTTACCAGAAGTAGACACAAAGTGTTAGGTCAACAACGCATTCTTGGCTTCTTCGTCACATGTGAATTTCTGTCCTGCCAGAAACTTCTTCATTGGAGTGAAAATCACTAGGACAAGGTCTCAACTGTAGGTGCGTTTCCCTGTGAATTGCAACGGGTCCTTTGCTACGTACAAAACGAATAACACTTCGCTGCTCATAAGCTGTGGAAGTCTGAAGAAGAACCATCATCTTTAATGACTGATAAAATGACTGATAGCATCTCAGCTCTTCTGAGCAAAAAGCAAATATGGCTGGTACGGTTTAAGGAACTGTCACTGCGAGGAACATATATGTTTGCTTTGTATTCATAGCCGTATTTTGGCTATAAAAAATAGGCGCAAAGACTTTTTGATTTGACCTCATATAATTTTGTAAAAAAAAATAATTAAAGCAAAATAAAGTCAAAATTGAAATGTTTTAAAAATGCACAAGAAGTATAGCTAAGCTATTCAATAGATAAACTCATCACTATGACATAAATCTAATCTAATTTATATTGAGGAAATAAAATATTTTTTTTCAATAAGGCATAGTTGAATAACAGTGTATTATTATTTAATATCTGTTTGGCTATTCTTAATATGGAATGATATGGCAACTGAAAAAAAAGGCTGCATTTATTCCCCTCAAAAGGAACTTATGACCTTGATAGAGGAAAAAAACACTGTAGAAAGTAAAGAGAAAAAAAATAATTTGAATTTTGACATCTTGAATTCAAATTATGTTTTTCGCAATCACGAGTGTGTGTATGTAGACGTGTGTGTTTATGTGTGGGGGTATGTGTGTTTGTGTGTAGGGGGTATGTGTATGTGTGTGTAGGCATGTGTGTTTGCGTCTGTGTGCTGGCATAAGTGTGTGGGTAGTTGTGTGTATGAATGTATGTGTGTGTGGGGGGGGTATGTGTATATGTGTTTAGGCATATGTGTTTGTGTCTGTATGTGGGCATGAATGTGTGGGTAGTTCTAGTTGTGTGTATGTGTGTCTGTATGTTTTTGTGTGTGTGTATGTGTTTGTGCATGTGTGGGTAGGCGTATGTATGTGTGTGTGTGTGTAGTTGTGTATGTATGCGCGTGTGTGTAGGACATGGATACAACCTGGAGACGGCTTTCGCTAGAGGAGCAGCTTCGTGAGGAGCCGGTCGACGGTGGTGCTGCAGAGGGTGCTGGTGGGAAAATAAAATGATAGGAACGCCAAAAACAGTCAAATGAAAGCAATAAGCAATCGTGATTGCTCAAAAAAAAAAAAAAACTACAAAAGAAAACCCATATTATACAGCGTGCCAGAAAATTAGAATCTTCCCTGTATGTTGGTCCACCTCACTTATTTTTGGCATGCCGGCTAATGTGGGGTAGTTATTTTACTTTGAATTTCTGAAATAAAAGCACAAGCTCCAAATTTGAAATATTGTGTCTCAGCAACATTGCACGTTGTTAGGATGTACCAGACCGACGTTATGGCCCCACTGCACCCCTTGGCACCGACAACCTGTAGATCAGAATCAACCAGAATGCATGATGTATGTAGGAAGGTGTTTTAAGTTACTGATTTTTCATTTAAATTTTTTTTGATGAATTTTTAGTATGTTTATTTTTAAATAAAAGTGCATGTTCATTTCTGCTACTTTATTATCAAAGGAGAATATTATTGTTATTAGTTTTTTTTTCTTCAGCTGATTCATATTTATTTTTTAAAATCTCCCTTCATGTATTGTACTTTATTTTTGAAATTCAAGTAAGTCACTTGAAATTTTGAATGGTCCTGCAACAATCCAAAGGCCAAAGACTGATTGACAATACATAGTAAATGATCTTCAGAAGAATTATTTTTCTCTTTGTAATTTTATTTATAATTATTACAGCATGTGTATCATTGCATGATTTTGATTTGTTAAACATAAAAATTGTATTAGTTTCTATTATTTTATTTTATTATTTTTTTATGTTTGCATGATTTTTCTTTGATGTGAACATTTTTGTTTCTCATTTAGATAGCTTCAGTGTACATAGAAGTAAAATTACTTCCCGTGTTTGTTGGAATAGTGGCAGCTTCTTTTGCATTTTATTCTAATATCACATCTATATTTACTGGAGGGGCAGGGAAAAACGGATCCACAATTGCAGTAAGTGAATGCCTCTCATCGTGTTGCCTTTCAGTTGTTTAGGGTATCTGCACACCTTGAAAGTCATTAAAGTTCATGATTTTCAACAACAAATGCTCAAAAAACATGGAAACTGAAAATTAGTCGCAGATTTTCAATTCTAGGACATGCTAAAAATTGGTAGGAACTAGGTTTTACTTATCAGTCGTAAAGTTATGCATTTTAGCTTTTTTTTTTAACTCTGTTATGCGTAAAGTAAAAAATTTTAAGTATTTCAAAATCCGATTGCATCACTTTCTATAAAATTTGCTTGATTTTGTTTTCTAAGTGATTCTATCGCATGGATAACATTAATTTTGTGATTACCAATATTTTTTATCCCTTCTTTTATTTTAACTTGTGCCCTGGTCATTTTTCCATATACACTTTCTTTTTTGTTTTCCTTTTGCATCTGATTTGATTCAAGCTAATACCACTTGCAACAATTATCATTAGTTATGTTCAGCCGTGTTTATCTTACATTTTTGATAATTTTAAAAAAGAATATTGTCTTAAAAAGTTGACTAATGATAATATTGTAGTAGTAGAATATGAAAATCAAATCATTTTGAGTTAATTGTTTTTTAGTTATAATCGTAGTTCAGCTCATTACTTTTTGCTTTAATTTGAATTTTTTGAAACATATTTTCTGAGGCACTTGCAATTTAATTTTCACAAAGCACAAGTTTAGACATTTCTTTTTAAAAATGTTTTTTTTTCCTCCTGAAAACATTGCATCCCGTGAGGCATGGAAAGCTACTTGCAGAAATCATGGAAAGTCATGGATTTGAAAACTTTAGCAAATACCTTGGATGTTGCACTGATGCAGTTGAAAAAGATTGAGAACTGCACGCTCTGTTTCAACACATGAACACTCACAGACAAAAACATAAAGTAGTAAATTGTCCTAAAATTTCATGAGCTATTATTGATTTGGAAACTTCAAGTCACTAAATTAGTGTTTTTATAATATTGATTGCAACATCATGTGTAGGGGTGCATCAAATCATATTTTCCCTGTGTGCATACATAGCAGAATGTAATGTGGGCGTGTCTGTCCTGGCTAACAGTTGGTGCAAATTAGTGATGTGCCCGGATCGTTAAAAAAGTAGATCCGCGGATACGGATCTCAAAATGTTTTTGCCCAATTCAACTATTTAAGTGTAAAATTTATTACGGAAGATATTCTCGTTACTGTTTCTTCAAAAAATGTCTTCTACGGCGAAAATATAATCAAGACTATGATTTACTCTTCGAAGAAATCTCCGTTAAAATTGATGGAGATTTGGAAGGAACGGGTCAGCGCAGCATTAATGCTTAAATAGAATGAAAAAATTATTTCTATCTTGCTTGGTAGATGTAGGATACAGGAGCAAGAATGTAAAGCTGCTACTGAATAGGCTAGAAATAATTTTTCGCATTTTATTTCTGCATAAATGCAGCGCTGACACAATCCACCCAAATTACTCCGACTGACGAAATAACAGAGCCGGGAACACCTTTACAAACAGTAAATAGAGACTTTTGTCTCACTTTTTTTGAAGGATGCCGGGAAAAACCAAAATGAAGACCCTGAAATGATCCATTCAAGATCCGCCAAAAAAGTAACGGATACGGATACAGATCTTTTTTTTTCCTTGGATATCCGCGGATACGGATATCCGGAACATCACTAGTGTAAATGTTGTCACATGCGCAGTAATCACACTGGGTCAGAGTGAATTAACAGACGTTTGGGCACTGAATGTGTGGAAGTTTTTTTTTTTTTTTTTGGATCAGAAGTAATATGTTTAAAATGTAAGATGAATTAGTGTATTGAGAAATAAAAAATTCCTATTATTTTCATATTTTTGTCAATTGGTTTTAAATGTCAATCATAAACAAACACAGTGTTAATGCTTGACAATAAGTAGTTTTTGTTCTGAAATTTAAAGCACATATATCTTGAATTGTCCTTTATGCTTGTGTTGTTGTTTTAACTAAAATCTTTGATGTCTAAGGTTTTATCAAGTCCTTGGGGCTAACAATTTTCAAGAAGTCATTACTAATCTTATGCTTGTATTACTCCTAAGCTGCACTTCAAGCTGTAGTGCAGCATTCGTGCTTTTTCTTTGTCTTGAATATCCAGGATTTCATAGTTCAGTATTAAAATGTCATCTTGTGACCATATAAACTCCTCATGGTATTCGAAACAGTAATAAGTGATTGAATATTTATGTTATGTAATGTTCTCTTCCTAGCTTCCATTTCAACTAGAAAAAGAGCCTGCGGATAATATTTTACCATATTATAAAAATCCTGTTATGGTTTTGCAGCAGCCAATAAAATCAATGAAAAACTCTGACATACAGTGGCTCCCAAAAGTGTTCGTACACCTACGACTTTCAATGAAATAGGCCCTTATCCATTGGTTAGAATTAATATTTCGGAATAGGTATTTAATTATAAGATTTACGATAGATTTTCAACAAAACTACACGAAAATTTTTAATAAAACTTTAAAACATAATTTTTAAAAAATCAAAAACCGAAAATTGCCGGAAATTTTATGTCGCAAAAGTCTTCGTACACTTTGAAAAAATGTCAAAAAATTAGTAAATAATCTAACTTTTTACAAAGTTATTATTTAGTAGAATATCATGCAGTATCAACAACAGCTTTTAAACGTCTGGGAATAGATTTCATTGTTTTTTTCTTTCTTTTTTTGTGCAATTTCTGAGTAAGTGTTCAGTCGCACTTCGAGTCTTACTGTTTCGAGTTCGCTTTTCGTTTCAATGGTGTATTTTCGTAATCTAGCTACCAGATATCTCCAAATATGTTCCATTAAGTTCAAATCTGGCGATTGAGGAGATATTTCTAAACTTAAGGACAATTTTGGAGGCACCAAACGCAAACGTGTGCTTCTTATCGTTATCTTGATAAAAAACAAAGTTGTTTCCGATTACCAAATTTTGCGTTAATAGTCTAAAATTGTTTTTTAAAAATATTTAAAGGAACAGCATAATTCATTATTCATCAAAAAATTCCAAATTTCCAAGTCCTGATGCTGTAATGCACCCTCACACTAGAACACCTTCACCGTCCTGATTAACTGATCCAACTAAGTTCTTAAGATTAAATTCCTCATTTTTTCTTCTATTTACAATTACACAACAATTTAACCCAAAATGTTGAATATATTTTCATCTATAAGTAAGACGTTGTTCCAAAACGTTTTGAGCTTATTTATCATTGGATATTACGACGGAAATCGTAAGCTTACTGTTTTTCGCACGAACGAAAAAATTTCTACGGGAAGAGATCCCATTTGATCCAGCTAATCAGAGAACTTGGCGAACAATTTTAGGTGAAAATTAAACGTAAAATGTTTCATTCAATTCTGCAGAAACTTCTTCAGCGCTCAAATGTGTATTTTTCATAAGTTTTTTAACTGTAAACCTCCGATCACCCATTGTTAACTTTGCCAGTTGACCTTTTCTTACCTTGTTTCCGATTCGATTCTTGTCTGTAAAGCATTTTGTCAAGCACTTCACTATAGAATGGTATAAATTACCTAATTTAGAGACATTTTAAACCAATTTATGGCTACTGTGAGGCAAAAAAATCAAATTTCGAATCGTGTTTGTTGTTTTTTACGAATACCGGCCATTTAAAAATAATAAGTAGTATATTAGGAAATAAATAAACATAAAATTAATGTTAAATGACTTTACAGTGTCAACACAGTACAAAAATAACAAAAAAACGACATGTGATAATTTTAATCATGAATTTATTCGAAAATATTTCAGTGTACGATGACTTTTGTGGCGTATTTTTTCTCTTTCTCTTCGTTTTTTGACAAATTTCAAAAATAAAATCTGGCAATATTTTGAAAAAAACTACTGAGTTTTATTCAGAATGGCATAGGAATGGTGTGAAAAAAAATTGGACTTCATATTCGAATTCAGTTTTGCGTTATTTTGGTTTTACTACAAAATTTCAAGGTATACGAACACTTTTGGGAGCCACTGTACATAAGTAGAGCTGAATTTCATGATGGACGCTTAAATTTTCAGGCAAAGGCTGAAAAGAATAAAATGTAACAGTTTGCAGTATGTCAAAATACGTCTGGGGCATCACTGTTATATAAATGTATTGCGTAATATTTTTTGCATTTATTCAATAACATCATTATAAGTTCAAGTAGGCAGCCATTGATGAGGAATATTTTGAGACTTGAAATTTTAGCTCAATTGGCAGCTTTTGGACACTTTCCCTTTCATTCTGGCAAGATTGGCAGTGCCAAAAAAATTCAGTGCCTAGCCCAGAAATACTATTATTAGCATGCTATTTTACCTCAAATGCTAGACTGCAATGATGTAGTTAGTGTGTAGTAAATGAGAGCAGTGGTGTAGCAAGAGGGATAGGATGGTCACCCCCCCCCCCCTAATGAAACTCAAATTTTATATATGAACACATATGAAAGGGCCTAAAAAAGGGCCACTTTTTGGCCTTTAATTTCGAAAAATTTCGTATGTTCAACCCCCATGAAAAATTTCTTGCTAGACCACTGAATGAAAGTGCTGAGTACATGTGCAAGATTAAAGAATTCAAATATAGGAGTTCCGAGATCCTTTAGTGAGACGACCAATATTTTTGTGCTTCGCACTTGGTTCTATTTCAAGCAAGATCATGTTCATACATTTCAAAAACTAGTTACATAACTGTTAATGTTTTTCATGAAGAAACTAATGCACTATTGAGATTTTAGTAACTTTAATGTTTGAAATGAAATCCTGGAAGTTCGTGAGCTTAATTATTTTGCTTTCTAATACCTGACATATTTTTTCCTTTATCTCTAACTCAGAACAGCAAATGCTCTGCTGCATTTTACAGGAAAAAAACCATGTCAAATTCATCAATGTTTTTAAAAGCCATAAGCGTAACCATAAATTTTTAGTGTATGTACCACCAGTAATCTTTAAACACATTTCAGAAGCTAAAAGACAATCTGAAACAGCTTTATCTGTTGTTAAAATTGTTCCTGAGATTGCAAAATAGACCTTTCACTATAGAGGTAGACAATTTCCAAAATACACGATCACAAAAATAAACACTTCCCAATAGTAAGTTATAAACTTTGCACAGTATCAATGATTAAAAAAATAACCTCATCGCGGCATTCAATATTACAAAATGAACTTTAGAGAAAAACTAATATAACAAAAAGTAAACAACCTCTACAAAATAAATTTAGCATTGGTTTGCATAAAACCAATTTTGCTAGATTCCTGAATTCCTTTATTACATCACTAGTGGTACCTGGCACGGCTTTCCCTGTTGTAGAAAATTAAAAGATCTTTTGGTTCGCCTGTATATTTACAAATACTGGATGATGAATTTCTCGCCAATGTGCTATGCTTGCCCATGGAATGATTCCACGTTAACATAATTTGGTAATTTACTTGCCCACGTTGTGATAATTTGCTCAATGAAAAGTTCTTAAAATTGGAATAGAAAAAAACAAAATCGAATTTTTTAAAAATCACGTTGCCCCCCCCCCCCTCCCTCCCATCCATGCTATAAACTAATTCAGTGCCAAATTTCATGAAATCGGCCGAACGGTCTAAGTGCCATGTACGTCTCAGAGATCCTGACATACTTTCATCTTTATTATTAGTAAAGATTCTCCCATATGTGATAGATGCTTTAAAATGGTTTAAAGAAAAAATGTTTAAAGTTTCTTACCAATTTTACCATCCTGTGTATGGGGAGTTAGAAGAGACTTTTTTTCCTTGATAGTAGTTGATACTGTCCTAGTAGCCAATCAAATCAGGAGAGGTATAACGTAGCAGTGCAGAACAGAACTGATAAATAAAGAGCTCTAACATAAAGATATAAATGCAGAAAGTTTGTAAAATATTTTTCTTCAGTCAGCGTTCAACATTCTTTTCATGTGGTCAATACTTCACAAAGAAATTGTTTTCACCTTCTCACAGCCCCAAGATCTACTTTAAAAAATAAACTTTTAAAATTTTCATACTAATTGGTTCAAAACAAATAGAAAAGTGCAAATAAAAAATATTAAAGTCTTAATTTTTATTTTTGAAAAAAATTAGTGTCTCCTGAAGGTACAATACTAAAATTATAGTGTCTTAAATCAGAAGAATAAAGATTTGAATGCTAAATCAATAATCTCACATAAAAACACAATATTTACTGAATTCATCAGCATGTTTAGTAATTTTCTACTATAAAAATTAAATAGCAACACTTTCGGATGGACATGCGTATCATTTTCAGGTTTTTTTTCCTTTAGAAAATGCTGTTTTCATTTGACTGTAAGCAAGCTGTAAATAAGATGGATCTGCCAATGAAATACCCTATTTTCAGTACTGTCATCAACTACCAAGAACTAATACAGTGAAATTCCGTTACAACGAATACCAATACAACGAAATTTCCATTTCAACGAACTATGTTTTCAGTCCCTATGTAACTGACTTTACAGTATTTGAATTCTATTACAATGAAATTCCCGCTACAACAAACAAAATGTGTGGTGGTCCCTTGAAGTTCGTTGTAACAGGATTTCACTACTAATAACTTTATGTACCTTGGTGGCATTTTTTGTTAGTAGTGCCAGAATGGAGGAGGTAAATACTATCAAGAGTTTATTTGTTTACTGGAACATACTTAGTTTGAATAGGTCAGTTCCATCATAACATGTGTGACATTTTTTGATATTTTTCTTTTTAAACTTCTTTTCATTACCTCAGCATAAAAAAAAATCAAGCATTGTTTAATGTTATTTTATTTTACATATTCTTCTTGCATGCACAATGTAATTGTTAATGCTTGCAACGTACTTGACTGTTTGAGATTTCAGTTGTCACACAAGTTACAAGCTTAATAAAATTAGTAATTAATTATAAAAAACTTACAAATAATTATATTGTGCAAGCAACTGTTTTATATATGCAAAATAAGATAATAATTACCAATACTTGATTTTTTTGATCCTGAGCTAATGAAAAAAAAACTTTGAAAAAAAAAATGTGTAAAAATGTCGCTCATGTTTTGGTTGAAACGCTCAAAGCAGAAGTAGGCGCTAAAGAAGTCGGTGACACTAAGCTTAGCAAGTGATGCAGAACAGGATTTTAAAATGCTAGAGGGTTCCGACGCTTGATCGCTGTAGCTTACCAACCCCCGAAGATTGCTTCTCAATCTTATTTAATTCTCAAAGATTTAAATGGTCAATTAGAAAGAAACAGATTAAACTTGTATTTTTTAAATAAATATTTCATATAAAAAACAATAAAATACCAAACCAACTTCATTATAAAATGTTCTTCAAACAATTACAAAGTATAGTATACATATATTACAATGTTTGAAATGATTAATTAAAAATTATATATATTTTTAAAAATCAGAAAAAAAAACCTCGCTTTTCAGATGAGAAGCCATGGTTGAAGAAATGAGCCACTCTCTATCTCCCAATCCTTATTTATCAGTGTTGTCAATCCCAAAACAGAAAATTATTTCACAGATTATAATAAACAGAATGTAAAGAGTGAGCTACAAAAAAAAATCAAGTAATTTAATCAATTATTAAATAATTAGCAGTTGTTTAAAGTGTATGTCCGGTATACCAGACATCAGGTCTGAAGGGGTTAGAAAGAAACAGATTAAACACCCTTTGGAACAAAAAGCACCCTTTCCCCCGTTTCAAAATAACTTGTACCAACTTCCAGAGCAGTAAGGGGTAAGGGGCTCCTCAGCATTGCAAAACTACAGTTTTGTACGTTTGAAAAGTCGATTTCATATTCGTGGTCTCTAGTAATATATTTTGCTCTTTAGTTCGGGGCTTGAATTGAGTTGAGCCTAAGATTTTCCGTTAAAATCAAAACCCTTAAGGTTTGAATAAGAAAGATGAAACAAACGAATCTAAAGGACGCAACTATGGCAACGCCAAATAAAACATCAATAATTTGAATGGGGATGAGATTTTTCGAACTTGATGAAAACGGCTTGTAACTTTTTTCCTTTGGAGATAGAAGCTTAGTTTTTCGACCATATGTCGAGACAGATCTGGAGTAAAAAATGTTGCTTTATCCAATGGTGTCAAAAAGAAAATTGTGGGATGATTCCTTCACTTTTTGCTGATAGATTTAATGAAGAATGTAGTGCTTAAATTTCAGCTAAGCCTAAAAAACATTCGAGCTAAAATGCAAATAACTCCCGCCATAATTGAGTTAGAGCATTGAAACACATTGCATAGAATATGGAAAATTCCACCCTTTCCATTGATACATAATATTTATAAGTGCAAGTAATTTTTCGCCCCTTTAAGAGGCAATTTATGCGAAATTTGAGCTGAAAAAAATTAATTAAAAAAACTAATACAAAATTTTAAAAACAAAACCCCAAGTGCAAATCACCGGGGCTCGAAGAAATTGTGTACAAAATTTCAACACTGTAAGTGCAATGGGGTTTTCTGGGCGCAGGCCCGCTACAGATTTCCTTTCACAATTTCTTTGACCTTACTTTTTTTTAATACAAAGAGAAAACTTCTTGGACCCAATACTGCCGTGCTAAGCACAGATGTGGTATCTGCACATTTTATCAAAATTGAGTTATTGTCACCAGGTGGTCATTAGTAATTTAATTTACCTAAATGTCAAGTTTCTTGGCGATTTGTGAACGCGAAATATTAAAAAAAGTTTTAAGAAAAAGTTGTAACTGCACAGTTTGCGGAGTTTGCTAAGGCAATTTGACCGTAAGTGACAAATGCTAAGCCTTTAAAGTGGTATCTGCGCAGTTACCACTTTTTTCCTTAGTATTTTTTGTAGATACGACTTTTATACCTTAGTAAAGCAGCATATTTCATAATGTAGCAGTTTATTGTAATACAGAATATTAAAATTAGTTTACCGTTTTGAATAGTTGATACAGGTTGATAATAAAAACTAATAAAACTTTGCATAATTGTTAAAGTAAATATTCAGCTTTTTCTATTTAAATGTTTATTTAAAATGCAAATTCTAAAAATGAAATGCATGTAAAATATTCATATCTAATTCTTTCATGCAAAAAAAAAAAACGCATTTCATTCTACTGCCAGTAATATTTTTATTTAAGTATCGTCTGCTGTCAAAATTATCTTCATGCTCGCTAAAAATGAATCTAGAAAATAAAACATTATAAAAAGCACATTCTTTGAACATAAAAAACAGAAAAGTGTTATGGATTACAGTTTTAACTGTCCGGAGTTTTGAAAATGGTATCTTTCAGAAGGTAGATTCTGTGAGATTTGTATTAACGAAATGAAGCGAAACAGCCAAGTCCAATGAAAGCAGATGTTTTCAGTATTATTTAATGATACATTGAGCACGTTTTGCTAAGCTATTTTTGTCGTATCTGTGCAGATACCCCTAAAAATGCCTAGTAATTGTCACTTACGGTGAAAATAGCTTAGTATATGAAAAGGTTTTGAAAAGAAAATTTGGCGTAAGTACATTTATTAATTTTAAATTAAGATTTTTACAAAAATTCTCTCTCACGGTTTTTAGATAAGTTATTTACGAAACAACTACCGCAAGTTGAGCATTTAGTTAAGTCACAAATCAAAGAAACGAGCTGTAAAACTTTGATCATCAATTTCTCATTTTGAGCTCTACTGCAGATACCACATCTGTGCTTAGCACGGCAGAATACTGGTGGTACATCCAGTTCCGCGACATATCAAATTTTGAAATTCTACTGAAAGTAAAATGCAGCAGGGTTGCATTTGTTGTCTGGCCCTTTCGATCTGGCCCTCATCTCTCTCTTGCGTCCAGCTACCGGGCATGCCTGCAGAGCTACGCCTGGTCCCCATTACTATCGCTTTCCTGGTGAGCCTGATGCTCTGCTACGGCTACCTAACGTCCATCTTGTCTGGCGGAAGCGGGAAGAACGGATCTTCCGTGGCAGTGAGTCCTTCCTCCTTATGTTTCCCCGATCCCTTCCTTTCCCTGTAACCTTGAAAAACACTCCAATATGCATGTTGTAGAGTTGACAGTGCTTTTTCATTAATGTCACACCCATGGGCGCCCATATGCAAAGTTGCAAGGGGGGCTCAAATATTTCCCCAGTGGTTTAGCTGAATATTTCAGGACAGATTAGAGTCATTAAAATTTGACGTTTTTAATAACTAATTCATTAATGGCTGGAGAAGAAATGTTTTTACATTTTTGCAAAGAAAAAAGTACTAAAAGCAAGAAAGTTCTAATTTCAAAGGGGGGGGGCTCGAGCCCCCCCTTGCCCCCCCTATATGGGCGCCCTTGGTCACACCTATATAAACTGTTGAATGCCTTCGCACATTTTGGGTGCATTCGCCAACCTCGACTGGTTAACCGTAGAGGTGCGACTTCGATGGCAAAACATCGATGTTAGAAATTAAAACATTGATGGTATTGAACATCGATCAAAAAACATCGATCTTTTTTTATTAATGTATAACATACAATTTTGAATATACTACACTCATTTAAGCAATACAAAAGACTACGTACCAGACGAATATATTGATAATACTGAACCTCAAATCAGGAATATAATTTAATAAGAATAATTTCGCAACATCTTGGTATTATAGTAGGACTAAAATTAATAATAAGACAAGCACCGATTAATACCAACTAGTTATAGTAATAAGGAAATATTTTTAAACTGAATGAAACTAAATGTAAATTTACATCAAAAAAGAATCTAAGAAAAAATGTATCATAGCACTTACTGTCAGTTGAATGATGAGAAAAAGTTGTGCTAATTATTTGAAAAATACAAAATTAATTCTAACAATTATTTTTAAGAGGAAGAAATATGTGTTGTACTGCTAGTTAATAATTAAACACAAATTGTAAGTAATAGAGTGACGACTTATTGGGGGAAATCGATAAGTTACCCCGAATATTGGTGTTGACACTTTGGAGAAAAAGAAGTTTGTTTACTTTGTTCCACAGAAGCGCATTTCTCTTTTCGCAGACTATCCAACCAGTCAGAAAAACATATCTTTCCAATGGAACAGGAGTTGCTATCACTATCAAATACTTTAAAGCAATTTTTACCAGCTCTGAATTTTTAAAGTTATAATTTTCACCGTAGTAACGTATAGGATTTTCCTTTAGTTTAATTACTGGAGCCTTGAAATAGACTGCATTTTCTGGCACCAGACTACCAGTGTCAGGTACTTCCAATAGCTTTGACCTCTTCCTCACTCTCTAGTTAATCTTCTACTATCTTGTAGTGATCTTCCCAAAAATCATCCTCGACACAGAAAAATTGATCTTATAAAATGATGCAAAAAATTATTATTATTATTATTGGCAACTACATAAGTAAATTTTATTACCTGGAGAGAAAATTGGAGCAAATTTCATGATCATTTTCCATTGAAATTCAAAAACATCAACATCGAAACCAAAACATTGATGGTCCAAAAACATCAAAAGTAAAACATCAACATCGATGTTGCACCCCTAGTCAACCGGTGACAAGGTTCTATGAGATCTACCTGTTAACTGGTTGTTACTGATGTCGTTCTGTCGGCCTCACTGGTTGATCTACCGGCCGACTGCAAGTTAAGCTGATTGATTGAACCGCTTGACATTTTTGACTAATTATAAGTATTTTTGACCTGCGTGTTATTCATCTGCGCCATGTCTGTGCAGGTAACCTGCGATCAACTGAAGGCGTTCGATGAAACATTGGTTGGTGAGCAACCGGTTAGTAACCCATTTTTTCTCCAGCAATTAATAAGTTATTAAAAATGTCAAATTTTAATAACTCTAATCTACTGAAATCAGTTTCTACAGGGAAAATATCCTGCTAAACCATGGAGAAAATATTTGAGCTTCCCCCCCCCCCCTATAATTTTGCATATGGGCGCCCTTGGTGGTAACTGCATTTATTAATTTTAAGTAAAGAATTTTTTAAAAAACATTCACTCACCAAGGTTAGACCAATTATTTACGAAACGACTACGGTAAGTTGAACAGTAAGTTAAGCCACAAATCAAAGAAATAAGTTATTGCGAAATTCATGAATTTCGCATTTAGAACTCCGCTGCAGATACTTAATTAGTGCTTAGTACGGCACCATAACCATCACCATCTACACATTTTCAGGAAAGGTATAAAATACCGAAGAAAGCGCAGTGAAACGATAAATCAAACTTAAAACATGTATAAGGAAAAAAAAAAACTGAGAAGATGAAACGAGCATCTAATGTCTAGCCAGAAACTAAGTTCTATTGATGCTGAGTTTTGTAAAACATGCACTTGAATCAAGGGGAAGGAAAAAAAACAAATTATAATATTGTAGTGCAAAAAGCATACATGGTGTTGTCGTACTCTTAATGGAAAAGTACTATTAACTGATGTAAGTATATATCATTGCATGCTGTTGCTTATCCTAATTTATTGAACAAATTTCAGATTTATTTGGCATTATACTGTTCAGTCTTAAATCTGTAAGTCTGAACATTTAATAAATCAATGTGTCTACTTTTATAATTACGGGAATACCTTACTTATTGGGCTTTCACTTCATACTGACCCCAATGTATTACTGTTAGAAATTTGAACTTTGGTTGTGATTCAGTGCTAGATGGTTTTGAATTTTTTTTTCCAAAATATTAAGCGAAAATAATAAGAAAACAGTGGAAAGATTCTGTATCATTGCATTTACGATTTTCACAACTTTAGCTTTAACTTATTGGAAAAAGTTTGCATGAGATTATACGTTATTTGGATGATATGTCTTTTAGTATTCAAAAGTACAAGTCAATATAAACATAGTGAGAAGTAAAACAATTCATATCAGGAACAAATTGCAGTGAAATGGGCAAATGTATGTCGTGGTGTTTCAAACAGTCTTTTAGAGCAACTTTGAAAAAACAAAATTGATTCAGGAATGAGACAAATTTTTCCTATCATTTGTCGTATTCATTTCCAAATTTTCATTTCTGGCGTTTCATCCACTTTTGCTTCATATGTGCAGTCTTGCATAATATAGACGAACGCGCGAACGGCGTTCACAGAAATTTTTTGGCTCTGCAGAAATTTTTTTTCAAACTGCTAACGTTGATTAAATTTTTTTTTCTTTTTTTTAAAGGGAATTTTTAAGAAAATCCCAGAGTTTATTTCTGTTAAAGCCTTTTAAAGCACATGTGTAAAAAAAATAATGGTTTTGGCAGTTTTCTTCAGTTGGTGAAAAATAAGCAAACTATGTTATTGTAAAAAAAAAAATTAAAAGATTTAAAGCACTTTTTTTTTTGTCTCTTTCATAGTTGAATATAAATTTAATTTTTTATTCAAGGGTGAGTTAGGCAAAATAATTATTTGCAGAAAATTTTCCAGTTAGGATTTGTGTTCGCAGAAAGCTTTTCATTTTATCTAAGTCTGCATATGTGGCTAACTTTTTTCTGCAAAAATTACCTATTTCAAGTTAAGCTAAACGTACTTCATGTGTGCGTATGAAAAATGATTTCAACTGTTCCAAAAGTAATACATTAAACAAGTTTTTTTAGCTGAAAACTTGTGTGACATTTATTATTGATGTCCTAGGGTTCGAGCATCTTTTCTCCAATCATCCCCCTGGCCCTGGTGGTGGTGCCAGCCTTTGTCATCTATCAGAAGTCTGTGTCCAACATCTACGAGCACCACCCCTGCCTCTATATCTTAGCATTTGGAATGGTGGCTTCCAAGGTCACCAATAAATTGGTGGTGAGTAGTTTTTGCTTGAAAAATCTTGCATCAAGTTACTGCAAAAGCACTTATTTTCGCAAAAATGAAGATATTGGTGAATTGGTGTGCTGAAAATGTCGTAACTTTTTAATGAGCGTAACCAAAGTTAGAAAGAAAAAGATTTCGTGAGGCTTAAATTTTCACAATTACAATGAGTTCGCGAAAACTAAAGCCTTCCAAGAAATAAAGGCTTTCACAGTAATTGCTTTTCGGTTATAAATGTGTTTTTATTTCTTTTCTTTTTTTCAATTCATATTCTGTGTTCCTTTTTTTTTTTCACTAGAAGAGTCATAATATTCTGATGAGCTATTAAAACCTTAAAAGGTAAACAAAACATAAAAGAAGTTGGAAAATAAAATGAAATGATTTAAAAAAAAAAAAAAACAGATTTTTAAAGGAAACAATTGAAATATAATTTTTTTTAATAAATTTCTCTTTGTGTTTAGGATTTTTAAGAGAAAGATAAAAAATATTGAAAATTTATTTTTATTGTGTTAATGCAGCTGAAAAAGAAAAAAAAAATGCTGATAAAAGCATGGTATATAGTTCTATATGTATGAGACATATAGAAGTATACATACATCATATAAAGTGGATTGATTTAATCCACTTAAGCTCTGAAAGTTTCATTTATGAACCTAACATTTTGTTGCCAAAATCTGTTTGGTTCAGAGCTATTGTGAGTGGAATCAAAATGAATTTGATTGATTGTAGCTCTGACTGTGTCATATATTAGTTCAGTAGAGTATAGTACTGTGTTGTATTACTGTCATTAATTTACATTTCGTAAAAATAAGGTTTCATTACACCCTGGTTATATTGTATAACATGGGTAGAAAACATGTCCTCCTGCTCACACAGTATAATGAAGTTCTATTGCACAGGGTTCGTACGGGTCATGGAAATCCTGGAAAGTCATGGAAAAAATATTAGCCAATTTCAGACCTGGAAAAGTCATGGAAAGTTGAAACTTTCATTGAAAGTCATGGAAATTAATTTCAAGTCATGGAAAAATGTCTTGAACAAAGAGAAAGTAACAGTAACTGAGGGAGCATTAGAAATCTTGAGTGATTTAACAGTATAGCATATAAGAGCTATTAAAAGTGGAAAATTGAACGATCCCAAAATCAAATCTGAATTTTGAAATCTCATTGCATCCATTTCTGAAGCAGCCGCGTGCCTTTTTTTGCAATGTGGTTTTACTGCTTTGCAATAAAACCACATTGCAAAAAATGTGTTCACTTTTACCCCACATTGCAATGGTTTCACTTATTTTGAATTTGCTGTTATTTTCAACACTTCTTATGTTCCATAATATTGTAGTAGTGAAATTTATGTTCTTAGTTTTGCCCCGCCCACTCAAAAAAAAAAAGCAATTCAATTGCATCCGAGTTCGATTGCATCACTCATACATAGGAACTTGGTTATTAAATTTATCAAAGTTTATCTTAATTTGTTGAAAGTTTGAGAAAATAAGGATATTTAGTCAGGCGACAGAATACAGAAAAAGAGGAATTCTAATTCTCTAAAACAGTAGTGCCCAACATATTACCTGCAAAACTAATCCATGCGCCCCACTGCTACGTTCAAAGTCAGGAATCAAACATGTTCTGGAATTTCTGAACCTAATAATTTATATGCCTTTGAAAATGTGCAAATAAGTAAACAAAACAAGTATACTTTTGAATCAAAAGATTGATTCATAGTTGAATGTTTTTTTTCAAAAAAGATCTGGTTTAGAAACATAAAAAAATAACTATGTGGCTTTACTTTAAAGAACCAAAATACTGTCAAGTTATGTGGATGATTAAATGCACTGTAGACACCACCTGTTTATATATATATAAAAAAAAAAGACATTTAAGCATCATCATATTTGTTTCACTGCATTTTTACTTTACTTAAATTTATGATGAAGACAAATAAGAATAGTTTAGTTTTTTAAGTGTAAACTTATATTTTTTCCATTATGAGTAAGTGCTTCAATGAGACTGTGGCATTCCATGTAAAAGTTTTGCTAATGCTCATTTCCAAAAATTAGCAAGTTTGAGATTAAATAGTGCTATTCTCTTCGTGTAATGAGGTCATGAAAATTTTCATTGAAGTCTTGTAAAAGTCATGAAATTTTTCATCCAAATTGAGTATGAACCCTGACTGCAATTCAATGTCCTGTAATGACCTTGTAAAACAACAACTTGTAGCAATTTATTTTTCTGTAGCTAGTTTTAACAAAAAGATAAGACAGAAAGAAATTAAATTTTTCTATATTGTTATGCTGTATGTGCAAAGAAGGATGTTTTGCCTTTAAGAATTCCAGTCCTTGGAGAAAAATATCTATTTTAGCTGATGTAAATCCTATGGCAGATTGCACCCATGTAAATAATGCAGTCTGCTCACTTTTGAGTTGTATTACACATAAAATGGCTGTTATTTAATTTTCTTTTTCCGCATAGATCGCTCACATGACAAAAAGTGAAGTTGAATATCTGGATTCTGTGCTGGTGGGGCCTGGCATGTTGTTCATGAATCAATATTTCAACACTTTCATTGATGAGTACATTGTCCTGTGGCTGTGTTTCGTAAGTATGCTGCACAATACTTGTACCAAGTTGAGTCAAAAGTTTTTCATACTAGCTGCGTCGCCCGGCTTTGCACGGTCCGCCTCGAAAATAAAAGTTATGTCAAGTGACGCGAGTTCAACACTCGGGCTTGAACCAAAAAAAAATTTTTAAAAAAGTCAGTGAAATTTTGCGGCAGATTGTGAAAAACCCCCAAAAAGTAAACATTTTAAATCCTCTGATTACAGGGAAAGCCCCAAAACAGAAACAAGATTTTTACCTGTTCATATTCGAGAAAAAAAAAGGCAACAGAGCTTTCACCTCAATGATTTTCTTCACCGCTATACATTTTAATAAAAGCATTGTTGCGGAAAGTGGAGATGAAACACTGAATAATCATTTGAATGCAGGAAAGCCTTCGAAAAATAGGGATTTGATTTTGAAATCTAAGAGTCATAATTAATAGTTTTTAATTGATATCTCCGCTCATTATTATCGGAGGATTATGTTAAATAGACAAACATGAAGACGGGAGGATGACGAATCTATCGATACCTGGTTCGATGGTCAGTTCACTGTCGTTCGGGAGAAGAAGCTTGGACATACATAGATACGCTCAGTTTTTAATTATATAAGAAATTTTCCCTGTCCTGGATTGGCAGGCCTGAACGTAACACATGCAAATTACAGTTCCTGCGCAGCTGATCTAAAATGGTAGAACGGAGTTTGACCTTATTCAGTTGCTGCGATTTTACTGTACCTGTTTAAACGTTGCAGTCTCTTGAAATAGCGGAGGATAAGCTAGCAATTTGTGTTATTTTCCGTTTCCTCTGGAAAAAAGGTCTTAACGCAAGGGCAGCAGCAAAAGAAATTGATGATGTTGAGGGTCCAAGTTCTATGAATGAGCTCACTGCTCAAAATTGGTTTAAGCGTTTTAAAGAAGGTGATACGACCCTTTAAGAGAAACCAAAGTCTGGGTGGCCATCTGTTGTCGATAATGAAGTTTTGCTGGAAGCTATCCAACACCAGCCGAGTTCTAGCACCCGAGCATTATCAGCAGAACTTGGTCCTTCCCAAAGTACCATCAATCGACGCCTCCACCAACTGGGGCTCGTGAATAGGCACTGTCAAAAAGTACTTTTGTAGATGAAAATACAACAAATTTATGACTCAACCTAGTATAATATTCATCAGAAACTGTTTAATAATATTTATTAAATGTACTATACCTTTGAGGATTTCCTCTTATATATATATCTGTATTTCTTCCTTCCCCTTCCCTGCAATGACAAGAAACCTTCCATGGTCACCAAAGCCTGACTACTTGAAACCTGATTTTTAAATCTACACTACTTACGAATTTCTATATCTACACAATGTTTATGCATAATTGAGTGACCAGACCAGTCTTGTTCAAAAAAAAAAAAAAAAAAAAAAAAAAAATCATCTCTCCTATGCATTTTTGATGTAACCTTGCTTGATTTGTTTCAGTTAATTTGTTTGCACCATTTACTTGCATATGTGTGTAATGCATTTTCAATAATGAACAATCCTTTTTTAGCTTTTACATGCTTTTTTTATACACTTTTATTATTTTAGCTACATTTTAAATGCATGCGAGTGTTATTGTTCTTTCTTATTTAACTTAAGTGTGTGCTGCACATATAAAATATAAATGTTTGCATTGCATATTTTATTAAATTTTGTATGCTTATTGAAATTTAAAAAAAAATCACCCTTAAAATATGTTAAAATTGATCTTTGGCTAAGACTTTGAAAATTTGGCTCATTTACTGGCTAACAGATTGAAATCCTTACCGCCCCCCCCCCCCTGGATATGAAATAAATTGTGACATGCCATAGGATTGCCATGTCTATTTGATTCATTAGGAAACATTATTTTCAACATCTCTTTTTTTTTTTAAATGTGAAACTAAGCACACTTTGAAATCCTGTGTTAATGGAGTGACAGTAACAATGTGATTCTCATAAGCATGCCATTAATTAATTCTTAAAACATTTAAAAATTTAATGGCCAAGAATTTTCTGCTGTTTTTGAAAGGAAATAGATAAGACATAACCAAGTAGTTTTTCAACAACTTGCATGTAAAGACAACACCATAAAATTTGTGAAATTTAATGATTGGTGGAGAAAGTTTGTTGTGTGTTAAAGCATGTTGTATTGTCGGAACATTATCACACTCGGGGCCTTAATAACATCTGAAGTTAGAAGAAGCTCAGTCTTATTTCGGTGCTCCCTACTTTATGGGTAGGGAAATTTTCTGCACATTTTTCGCACATTAAAACAAAACTTACTAATGCAACAAGGAATTATTTCTGTAAGTGTCACTTTAGATATCAGATAAAAGTTTATCTGTTTTCTTTCTCTCCCCAACATATAGGGATGCTGTACCCTATATGTACAGCATCCCTATATGTCTATTACAATGTTTGCTCTGCAATTCTCAGTAAATAAGGATGGTTAGTTGTTACCAATTTTATCGCATCATGGAATTAATTGCTATAAAAGAACATTGCAACAGAGTAAGACCAAATTTTATTGAACTAGTTCTGGTGTTTTCAGTCTATTTAAAATTATACGTAAAAGCAGAAACTCAGTTCTGAAGCCCAGTTTTCAGTCATTTTTGTGCAGAGGGGAAACTTAAGCTTAGCAATTTTGTTTTATCAAGCCCTGATCCCCCCCCCCCCTCCAAGTGCAGTAGAACCTTGTTTATTTGTTTGGATATCCAGATTATCCAGATCAAATTTACAACTTTCAAAAAAAATGTTTGTTTGGCACTCTTGGCTTCCTTAAGAGGTTTTTCCACCTCCGGCTCAGTCACTCCTATTACGCGCTGATGAGTGCTGATAAGCTAGAAACTGCAGTCTTTAGATGGAATGACTGAACCGGTGGTGCGTTTCATGTATAGGTTCTACTGTGTGATGAAAGAAGACATGAGGTAAAAGCTAATAAATAATGAGTGTATGAGTGCAATCGGAGAAAAATCCTACCAGTTTGCTTTTTTATTTAATTTGTGCCATAGGATTGTATAACAAAGGAAACCTGTACCTAGTGATGAAAAATAAATAGTTTTTGAATAAAGTAAGATAATGATCGAGTTTTATTTCTTCAGCAATCATCACAGCTCCTCAGTGTGCTAAATTATATTTTCTTTTTTTGAACACTTGTGTAAAATAAGCTTTTATTTTAAAATTGTATTCAAACCCTTTTACTTCTCCAAAAGCTAAATTTGGGACATGCGTCTTTTTATTTTGAAAACTTACATCTTAACAGGGTTGGCCGAATTGGACCCAATGGTTTTTTTTTTTTGAAAAAACCCATTTAAAAAAAAACCCCATTATTTAGCCCACTTTTGGTTTTTTTTTAAAAATTTTCTTAGAAGTTTTTAAAAAAATTAATTAGTTTAAATACTTTTACAATTTAAACTTATTTTTTATTTGTTCTTCACCACAGACAATGAACATAAAAAATGAATTTTGAACTTTAATAGTATTTCTTAACTCTTAACGGCATTAAAAAAATACTCAAGATTTTAAATAAATATATTTAACTTTTTTCTTTAACTGGTCAATAAATAACTCAATATTATCTTGACCAAGTCCTGTCACGTCTGATTTTCTCAATATTTGTAGATTGTACAGAGAAAACTAATCTAGTCAAAATGCTTTCATGTGAATTATTTTCTGCTAACCAACACATCACAAATCTCGAATAAACACAAGGTACATTTTTTAGAAATAAACAGATTTTTCAAACGGTCAACAGGTACAGTATTTTCATTATCTTATGAAAAAGTTTAATATTTCTTACTCTGTACGCAGAAATAGAAAAACGGGCAATATAAAATTCAAAGAAATGTTTTAATTAAGCTGGAATTCAGTAAAAAGGGATTTAAATTACTTGAGGTTCTACATAACAAAATGAAATACATTAAAGTAAAATGCAAAAAAAAAAAATGTAGTAATTAAAAACAAACAATAGATTTTATCACTCGAGAAGTATCTTTGCCTTAACTGTTGGTAATAATGAAAATTAAAAAAATCTGAAACTATATCATTCTTGGGTTTTTTCGTCTTTTATACTTTTCTTCAGAAATTGCTGAATTTTAACTAGTTTTCCAGCTTTTTTTACCCGAAGACAATTTTTGCATTTTGTCTATATACTTATGCTACAATATGTTACAAGTACCCCACATTTTCCCTAAAAAAAGACAAAAAATCCCAACTTCAGTTGGGTTTTTTTGGGTTTTATTCAAAAAACCCCTCGGTCCATGGGCGCTTTTTTTTAATTAAAAACCCGGTTTTTTGCCAACCCTGCATCTTAAGAGTTTTTGCAACTTTCGCCCCTGCCGTTAACTACATTGCGTATTTACTTTTGTTATCTGCATGTTGTTCCAATGTATCATGAATGTTAAAGCAGTTTTGTACTTAATTCTTTTGAGAAAACCTGTTCCACTTACGTACTTTTAATTTTTTCCACAGGTGTATTCAGCGTGCAATCTCCTCCACTACAGTACGATTGTCTGCCGCCAGATCTGCTCCCACCTCCATATCAGCCTCTTCACCATCGTGCCACAGGACAGCTCCAAGATGGAAGAGGAACCGAGCTCCCTAGTGTCGGCACCACTCTTGCAAAATGGTACACACTCTAATTTCTACAAACGAGGGTGATTCTATCTCTCTGGTGCTTTGGTTTCTCCCCCAGAGCTTCTCTTCAAGCTCGCTAAATTGCATCTTGAAAATCAGATGATAATAAATTAATTTGATTTAATGTGACTAATTTATTTTAAAATGGTATGTTTATGTATTTTAAGTGACCAGTAATGGAGCTATTTACCTCCCAGAACTTTTTTAATTTGACTGGAGGAACTGCAACTTTAATTTGGAACTGTCTTCCAATTTTGTTAAAATCATTTTTTTTTTAAATACTTCATTAGAAGTGATTGTTATGGAATTGTGTACAACATAATCCTAGTATTATTTTCTGCTTTAGAAGTAGTATTTATATTTTCCTTAAAATTTCCGAAATGAATGTCTTATCATACGAGGGTCGATCCTAAAGTAAGGTTCACAAAAATTTTACAAATATACAGCGCTGTCTATTCTCATTGAAATTTACATTGTTGGAATGAAAAAAGGTCTCTCTTGATACATGATCGCCATCTTTTTCTGTGCATTATTGTCGACAATGCCCTAACTTCTGTATTGAGTGTCACAGAATTCCATCGCTAACCTGTTGATGAAGCAATGCTGTTTTGACTTTGTTGTCGCTCCGAAAATGTTGACCATCAAAATGTTCCTTAAACTAAGGAAACAAGTGGCAATCACTAGATTCTCGACAGTGCCCTAACTTCTGTATCGAGTGTCACAGAATTCCACCGCTAACCTGTTGATGAAGCAATGCTTTTTTGACTTTGTTGTCGCTCCGAAAATGTTGACCATCAAAATGTTCCTTAAACTAAGGAAACAAATGGCAATCACTAGATTCTCGACAGTGCCCTAACTTCTGTATCGAGTGTCACAGAATTCCACCGCTAACCCATCGATGAAGTGTTACACCGCTTTTTTTTTGACTTCGTTGTCGCTTTGAAAATGTTGGCCCTCAAAATGTTCCTTAAACTAAGGAAACAAGTGGCAATCACTAGATTCAAGCTCTGAACTGCAATAAAGAAGGAGGTGGTTTGTTGACTGTCATGTCCCACTCTGACGGTGGAATTCTGTGACACTCAATATTTAAGTTAAGGCACCGTCGATAATAATGCACAGAAAAATATGTTGATTATGTATCAAAATACATTAGGCGCCACTTAAAGTGATCACTTTGGGACAAATATAATTTGATAACAAATAACCGACTGATAACAATAACCGAAAAGAATCCAGGAGACACAAAATAATGATTTTTTTCCAATTAAGGTGCATTTATTTTGGCAACCTCAAATTAAAATCGCAATGACTCAACTAAACGCAGTTTCAAATTATAAATTATTAAATTAACATAATGGAAATATCTGAATTATAAAAAGTTAAAACGAAATTATGCAATTTTTAATCACATAGTAATAGGTGAAAGTAAAATATGACCGTTTTCCCTGACATTCGTAAACCAGTTTCAAAGCACATTCAGCTTTTCTATCTTTTCCAGCATGGTTTTGCTTGTTTAAATTTTAATTTAACTTCGCTTTGTTTTCAATCAATTCTTTAATAGTTTACAAAGCAATGGCAACAATGGAGATCCTACATCAATGCCATGTCCAGGGACTGAATTTTTTTAGGTGCAAAAGAAAGTTTTCTTAGGGGGAGTCTGTGGTCACTGTGGCGAACTTTCTGTAGCTTCATTCCAAGAAAATTTTTCAACTGCTATTGAAAACCACAAAATGCTACACAGAAAGTTAGTCTCGTCAGGGTTTGCCTATGTATTTCTGTTAATTGAGAAATAAAAAAGTTATAACAATAAACGAAGACGCTGATTACAATAGCCAACTTTTTTAACGTGTTAACATACAAGTGTTCCGGGACTTCGTGATTTTGATAACATAAAGTGAACAATAACATTAACCATGATCACATGAAGCGGCTCCTACTGTAGAGAAATGTTTTTTCTTTCCAACAATGTAAATTTCAATCAGAATAGGCTGTACTGTATATGTGTAAGATTTATGGGAACCTTACTAATGGATCAACCCTCATATGTGTCCTTTGCACATCCTAATATGTATGTGTCTATGCAGGGAGAGGTCTGGCCAAACAAAATTTGGATCCAAATATTTCACAATAGTCCTGTTCAAACTGGGGCCTTCATAAAGTTTCCTATCAAACACATGGACTTTTCACAAACTCTAAAATGAAAAAGCAGGTCTCAAATTAAAATGTTTATTTCGGTGCATAACCAGAAAAATTTTAGAACGTTTTTTGCAATTAAATGAGGGGGGATCAGCTTATTACTGATCTGATCTGCTAATTCTGAAAAAAAAGCGGAGGGGGGCGGGGGGTCTGCCCTTACATGTTGTCTGCGGATGCAATTAATATTACTTATGCTTCTTACTTATGTATTTTGTTTAAAAAGATATTAACTTTAAATCAAATCAGTTATTTTGTTTTTACAATGTTGCTTTTTTTGTTGGTTTTCGCACAGCCAAAGTTAAATGGCTAGCAACAGTGTTATTGTTACTGATTTCTCTGAAAATACAAACCCCTGCAGCTTGAAATTGGCGCGTAAGGTCTTTTGTCTTAGCTTCTTACCCATTTTAAATTATTGCCATTGAGTGGCATTAAGCTTTATAGCAACTTGATTTAAAATTATTCCAAGCATTTTAACACTAGTTCGGGAGAAAATTGTATGAGTATTGAAGTTTTAGTGTTAAACTAAACAGGCAGCAACTTTTATCTATTGCAGCATGTTAACATTCAAAAAATAAGTGTTTTCAAATATTCCTAATTGAATGAATTGAGAAAATGTAAAATTAGTAATAGATGTAAGGGGGTGTGATTGTAACAAAAGATTCAATTTTCAGTATTTTCATTAGTTAAATTTTGCTTCGTGTCTCAAAGTGCTCATCAAAAGACACATTACTTGTCGGTTATAATTTCCTTCGTAATATCCGATAAATCAATCTTGGCTTTTTTTTCCCCACCCACTAATTTTTATTTTACTATTATTTTTTACATATATATAGAGAGATTGAAAAAAAGAACCCATTATAAGTGATATTAACCTCAAAAAAATAAATAAATAAAATGAATAAATAAATAAAAATACTCCTAAAAGCACCCTCTTAAGATTTTGCCCCTGTGATTAACACTAAAAGGAAAAACTCAGAAAGAAACTCTGGATATATTACTGTATAAATTGTGAACTTTCAAAATATTTCAATTTTCACAAAATTATGTGATTTGCCACACAAAAAGGATGCTGTGAAATTTCCTAAGCAGACCCCAGATATATAACGTACATACACACATATATATAATTTTTATACTTACTTTTAACTTTATGCGTTAGGCATAAAATTTACTCGTTTTAATTATTTTACATGCCAGCCTTAACTTTTTAGGCATTTCGAAATTCAATTGCATCAGCTTCAGTGATGCTTGCTCATTTTTGACAACTATGTGAACTAATTGCATAAAAATTAAAAACCTAATGTTGGCCATTATTTTCAATCCTTTTTATGTTTTATTTTTTGCTGAAAATTTGCACACATCTTTTTTGCCTTACCCATTTGAAAATTTTTATCCATTTCCAGCCTAGTTAATTCAAGCCAACACTATTTGCACAATTTATATTTACAGCTTACTTAACTTGCCAAAGATATAGTAAATGAAGATTTTGATAAAATCGATTGTATCTAGTTATCAAAAACAAATGGCAATAGATTTCTGAAATCAAGAAACTTTCTGCTGGAAAAATGAGGCGGGACTTCTTCTATTGCAACGGATGAAAAGCATTTGTTAGTGTCTGCAAAGCATGACTTCAATGCATTTTTTGCAGACATTTCTAAAGTATTATGTTTTTAGTGAATAGTTGAATTGGCGAGTTTCTGCCAATGCGATTCAAACTACCAATATTCACTTCTTAAAACTGACATAACAGAAACTAGTTTCGCCAAAATGTGGCATAAAAAAAACTTTGTAAAGATACTAATTGGAACGTTTTTCCCCCTAAATGCTATCTCTTTTAAAGCAAATTGCTTACTTTGCTAAATCATATCTTTTACTAAAAGTTTTTTAGTGTGTTTGTGCAGAAAAGTGTAAGTAAGTTAGCTTACGAAGTACTTAATGATCTAAATTATGTACTTATTTTCTAAGAAGTGCCAAATTTGTATCATATATAATTTTTACCTGTGTGTTTTAAATATATTTAAAAGTATTAAATTGTGGTGATAAATTTTTTTTTCTGAGCTATTGAAATAGTTAGAATGAGCCATATGAAATAGTTTTTCAAAGTATTGTTTTTTGTCAATCATTGGTGCTGGTACTTGTTTTTTTACCCCCAGTACTTGTTAGATGTGTATTGTAAAGCCTGATTTCTTTCTTGAATAGCATTAGATGTTAAACTTTTTTCGTACAATTTTGCATCGTAGCACGTTTAATTATGCTGTTGTCATGCTTCGTGCAGCCAGGGCAAACAAGAGGCAATGTCAGCCTAGTCAGGAACTAGGAGTCTGGCTCTTTTGGGGGACCCCCTCGGAATCAGAGTGGTATAAATTTTATAAGTTTTGTGACGGGAGAGGGTTCGGCAACCAAACTGACTAGAGGCCCGCCTTGGCTCTTGGTAGTCCTGCAGGCAGCTTTCTAGTGCCTGTTTCAGCTTTAGAAAGACTGAAAACAACCATAAATTCAGCTAATTTGTGTTGGGCTGCTAATGCATCTCATTTACATGCTGAATTAATTGATTAATTACGTGGGTGATAGTTTCTTTCCTTTTTATTTTCTCCGAACAATATTTGATCTGTTGTTACGTTGTAAATTGATGTGATATTTTTTATTCATTGTTGCTCACTTTTTTTCCTGCACTTGTACTAAATGTTTCAAAACAGAAAAATATTTTTTTCTTTTTTTGAAAACTGTGCAATGTTTGAATATGAAACTATATGCATATTTAAATATAATACAAATGTTCTCAATAACAGTGTGAGATTATTTAATTTAGTATTGAAATGGAAGCCCTTAAAAGTAGTTGCTTGTGCAGGGCTCCCAACAGGTCCATTTTCCCTAACAGTCCCTTTTAAAAATCTGGTATTTCTGTTTTATTTGGAATTTTCCCTTTTCCCTTTCCTTCATTATTTTCTATCTATTGATTATTATTATTATTATTTATTATTTTTTTGTAATAAATTCATTCAGCTTAGTTTTTATTCTAGCTAAAAACGTTTTAATTGAAACGATAATTTTTCTACCATTTAATCGGCTGACATTTTCCTCTCGTGTATCTATCACCAGTAATGTGGCAGATTACCAACTCCTGGTGATTAATCGGTGCATCCCTGATTTTAATCTTTAAACGTTTTGATTAAGATCCTTCATTTTTTTAGAATTTAGGTTCATTTGTTTCTTAGAGACTGGCTAAAAATTTGTTGGGAACCTTGCTTATGTAGAAATGGCAGTGGATCTTCTATTTTTGAATGAAATTATTTTTGAAAAAAATGTGCTTACATTTCAGATGTAAATTATGTTTTTGTATGGTTTTGTAAGTAATTGTTTTGTACTCAACTTTCTTATATTTTCTTTTTTTTTTTCTGGTAGATATGTATACAGATTGTTTATATTGAATCAAAACGTCTCAATTTTAAAAATCTTCATTTAAACTCAGGCTGTGATCATGGTTTTCAAGTTTTTCCATTCATTTTTACTTGTGAAAAAAAATTGTCTTGCTTTTACTTTTAGGTTTAAAAATGGTTAAATTGATCCTTTTTGTAATATTTTGGTGCTGTTCCCTTATTATTGTCCCTAATATTGGCAATTATTTTCCTATCTGTCGCCAATAAGAACATTGGCGATAGTACTCAGTATGATAAAGTCACTACAAAGCAAAGGATTAAAATTTTGAGTGAAGAATTGGATGCTTCATTAACATGGCAAAGAAATCCCCCCCCCCCACACCTGGGTCACTCATGAACATTATCTTGCAATGTCTATGAACTTTAAAAGCAGAAATCAAACATCAAATGACCATGGTTTTTAGGGTTTTTTTTTAATTAACTAAAAAAAAATCTTTTTTAATGCTATTTTGTTATTCAGATATTTTATAAAAATAAAAATACCATTCTAATCATTAAGTAGAACTTCGGTAGGTTTTATTCAAATCTGTTTTTGCTATATCTAGTTTTGTGGGTTTTTACTTTAGCTTGCAGATTTCCAAATGAAATAAAAGAAGTTCTTTGATCTTGTATAGTTTAAACTTTTTTTTTCTATATTAGACTAGCCAGAGCCATTGGTCATTTAGTAGTCATATCCAAAGAATATTTCGAGAGACTTATGAAACAATTGAAATTAAATTTCATTCACTATCAACTAGGGTGCAAGTGCTTGTTTAGGTTTTTATAAAAAATGAGCTTTGTTATATTTTAAAAACATTATCTGGTTTTGAGCAAGCTTTAATCATATGTACATTTGAAAGGAAACTTCTTTGTAATGATCAGTTTGCTTGAGTTGCATGCTGATTTGCTTCACTGGGTATTTTCAAAAATGGCCCCCCTTCAAATCATGATATTTTTTTTCACACATATTTAGTCTTTAATTTAGATACTGTTTCCCAAAAGAATAAAACCCTCCCTTAAAACATTCCTCACTATGCCTCTGCTTCTAGTAATATATAAATACAGCAGGGGTGCATCAAGTGGGGGGGGGGGTACAAGCGACCCCTTCCATGAAGGTGAATTGTAGCTATGCTTGTGACTAACAGTATTATCACTGATAGAGAATACTTCATGTGTATGTATGTATGTATATCAGGATTTGTTTTTGTTGCCTTTTTCATTGTGCAGTTTGATACAATTTGAGAGCTATTTTTTGAATATTTTCTTACTATTTTTTTAATATATGTGTAAATAGTCCTAATTCACAGTAATTGTTGTGCATATTTCAGCGAGCTTAATTCAATTTTGTATTTCATTTTTCAACTTTTCTTGGTAAATATTGCCACCTTCAGTAAAATTAATTTGGTACAATTCGTTTCAACTAAAGAAGAACCAATATTATTTGTGCAAACCATTAACCGTGAAGCAATTTTATTGTAAAAAAATAGGTAGAAAAGTCGTATGTTATTGTGTTGATTATTTATTCATTGTCTGAATCACTTTATGTGTGCCTTTTATTTTATGCACATTTCATTTGTGCTTTTGACAACAAATCTACAAAGAGCTCATTGAACTACCTACAGAACTAGAATACTAAATGAACAATCTTTCATTGTCTGCTCGAACCCAAACAAACATTTTGAAACAACTTGAGTTTGAAATTATTTTAATCTGATTTACATTTCACTTTGAATAAAAAGGCACTCTTTTATGTATGAATTAATCCTTTGTACTCTGTTGTGCCTTCTGAAGGGACATTAAAATTTATTAGTTACCTTAAGGTTACAGTACCTCAAAAATGATGAAATGGTCAAAAAAAAATTTTATTGCTTATTTCAAAACAAAAAAACTATTCTGAACACAGGGGAAAAGTTTCAATGCTTTACTTCAAATATTTAAAAAATTATGAGTGGTTTTAGGGCAGGCTCCCTATGTGTTCTTATGCAAAAGAAAAACTCTAAACTGCTTTTTCTCGATGATGGTGTTTTTGTGTTTTCGTGTCATTAGAATCCCTAAAGATTTTTTTTCTATTAGAGATACAGCTTTAAAGTAATACTTTTTTGCTATTGGGATTACATATTTGACAAAACTGTGCATTGGATAAGTATTTTATAAATTACTCTAATGTCTAGAGAATGTCAAACCTTTAAAAAACAAATTTAAAAAAAAAAAACTTTGATTTTTTTTACATAATTAATCACAGAAGATTTTCTAATAAACTCATAAGCAAATGCATGCACAAATTTTTAGAGATGATTATAGTGATCGTTTAGAAAAAAAAACTTTTTTCAAATTAGTGCAAAAATAAAAAGCCTTAGAGATTTCAAAAAATTGAAATTTTCCTCAATTTTTTGAATTTTCAAAAAAAGTAGGCAATATTTTTAAATTTTGAAATTAAATTATTGATTACAAAATAAGTATGCATGTTATGGTTTCAAAGAAGTATAAAATTTGTATAAATTAAAAGAAATTGCTTGAAAGGTACTGTGACCATAGACTAATAATAAGTATAGACCGAGCTATGGCAACCCTTTTGCTGCTCATAAACCAAACCATGTGACTGGTGGATATCCTAGCAACAGCGGGCGTTGATCGTAGCAGACGATCGAAATAAAACAAATAAAAATTGATGGAACACGGAAGAATGATCTTTTATGGAGTCCAATTTGTAAATTTGTTATTCTAAGTTGTAAATATTTCGTTAATATAGTGAGTTTTTCGTTTAGAAAGTATTGTGCATTTTCTTTAGTCAATTTCAATAACTCTCTAAGCAGTTAAATATTCAAGCGCCCAAAAAGAATCGGCAAACGGTAAGATTTTTACCTACAATTTCAATTTAAGATACTGATTAGTACATTTTTGCGTTAACGCAAAACGTTTACGCCAACGCTGACGTAGTAGTTCCAAATGAAATAAAAGTTACTGAAAACTGTGACCAAAAACTATTTCTAGTGTCAA
Source organism: Uloborus diversus (assembly GCF_026930045.1). Taxonomy (NCBI): domain Eukaryota; kingdom Metazoa; phylum Arthropoda; class Arachnida; order Araneae; family Uloboridae; genus Uloborus; species Uloborus diversus. Next base: position 5,482,982 of record NW_026557876.1, on the reverse strand, counting down.
AACAATGCATAACTAAAAAAAAAAAAAAAAACAGTTCAATCTCTGCACCTGGAAGTTTTTTTTAAATGAAAACACATTGTCTTAAAATACATGTCGAGTGTCAAACTATAGATAATGCTGCCATCTAGCAACCATGCTGCCAAAGTCTTCGCCAAGCCCTTCCACTAGTCACGTGATACATCTATGAACCAATTTTCTTCATCAGCAATAGGGTGCATCATTTGCCCAACTAGTCTAAAATTGTTTTGTCCCTAATTTAAAAATGTTCTCATACTACTAGATAGCATTCCTGTGAATTTTTATGAAAATCAAAATTAATTTAGGTATCCCACCTCAAGCAAGTTTCTTTTTTAAGGTAAATGAACAATTATAACATCAAACGTTACTCAAAGTGCAATACTGGGAAATATTTTTTTAATTATTTAATTTACATTGTACCTGTGTTAACTTTAACTGTTACCATATTTTCAGTAACTCTACATAACATCTTTTGTAACTATTCACTGTTCAGGTTCACTATTTGTTTTCAACTTTCTACCATTTTCTTCTATCATACAACTACTAATGCTAGTTCTTTAAGTTTTCTTCTTGTTATTCTATGCATATGTGTGTCGTAAACCACTTAAACAAGTTAATCTATTCTATTTTAATTCATAAGGTGTATGAATTTTTGAAAGTAAGTAACATATTTTGAAAACTTTTAATAAACATGAGTGAATCAGCTGCTGTTGAATCAGTGACATTTTCTCCACAAAGAAAGCCTTATTCATCTGTACAAAAGGTAAAAGTCAAAACCAGACAATCTTCAATGGTATTTGGACTTGGAAGTGGAATAACTCAAGAGGACTCAGAATTTAAGAGTTCACGTTTAACCACTAGCTTGCAAGTGCTTCGCTGCTTGATGTATCATATTGAGAAAGGTGCCGATCATAATCTTACCAAATGGGAGTCTTCTAAACTTGTCTTGTCAAAAATATCCGATTTCTATGCAAAAGCAAACATTCCAAAGATTACTTAATGTAAATCCTGTGAGAAAATACTAAAACTTCATGAAGACAACACAAAATTAAAAACAATTCCTCTTCAAAGAAGAAATACAACAAATTCCATTAATAAAGTAAAGAAAGTGAAAGAAGAAATAGCTAAAACATTTTCATTATGGCTTAAAAATGTAGAATGCCTTATAAAAAATCCAGAAGATTTAGCTTTTCTTCAATCTATGAAAAGTTATCGTCTAGCAACCTTTGGCTCACATGATAAAACATATAACTGCAGCATGTGTAGTTATTCAAAAGCATTTGGGTAAAGCTATCCTATGGTCAGCTTGCCATCACCACATTGGAGAAATTATATTGTCACATGTGTTTGACAATTTAAAAATTGAAGCATCGAAGTCACCACACATATCTGTTTAAAAGATTTCTCAACCATTATACATTACTGCAGTTTATGGAAGAGAGTGACGCTGATATACCTATAAATTTATTCAAATTTGATGACAGTTCATTCAGTGAGTCCGCAAAAAGATTAATTGACAAGTGCAAAAACAATGTTATCACATTAGCTAAATCAAATGTTATGTTTTGCAGAGGTGACTACTTAGAATTTGTTCAAATTTGACTTTTATTCTTAGTAAACGATCCAAATGAGATAACTGCAGTCGACTGTAAACGCCCAGGAGCTTTACACAAAGCATAATGGATGGCAAAATTAATTTATTCAATCAAAATTTGCTTATTTCAACATCAAATCCAAGAACTGCCAACTGGAACAATAACTACACATTAACAAGTTTTAAAATTTAAAAATTTTGTTAATTTCGTCACTTTGGTATGTATAGTTCATGGTGGATGACGTGCACTTCTGTCTTCGATGCACCATGGAATGACTTGAATTCTTTCATTTACTTATAAAATATAGTAAATTCAGAAATTTCTGGAAGTGCAATTAATGCTTTTAAAAATCACCTTTGGTATCTGACAGAAGAAACTGTACCTCTAGCACTGTAGAGTGATATAGCAAACCGAGGTGCTCTTGCTGACAGTATGTTAGCCATTAGACCAGCTAATCTTTCTAATCTAAAACACAGATTTGGTATGGGATTTGGAAAACCAAAGTTTCCAACAGAAATTCGTTCATCATCAACACTGTCTGATTTTGTTGGCATTGATTCCTGGTTTTTATTTCTAATTTTGAACTTAGATTCAGAAGTCACGGTGGAAGATGTTAAACAGTGGCCAAATTGTATTTCATTTCAGACTTCAAAAATTAATTTGAAAGGAATAAATGTAGTAAACGATTGTGCTGAGCGAGGAATAAAGCTGAAGAATGACTTTTTAATATCAGCCAAAACTGAAGATCATTACCAGAATATATTACAAGTAGTTGAGCATGATCGAAAACAACTCCCAAATCTTCTCAAAAGGAGGAAAATTGATTAAAAACTAACTTTCAAGCCAAACTTTAATAATTAACAAAGTAATATTATGAAACATACTGTAAATTTGCTTCAATAAGTAAAATAATTCTTTCAGTAACTAAGCAAATGTAAAAAAATGCTTAACGTGTTATTTTTCTGAGTTTTCATAACTTTCAGTTGGCAGGTGGCACACATAGATATTGTTCAAAGTGTGAAAAATTTCGCACAAATTGTTAATTTTGTATGTAGAATACAAATAGCTTAGGGACAAAGCATTTGTAAACGAAAAAAAATTTGATGGGGCGTATGATGCACCCTAATCAGCAAGAATGAAAAAGCTCGGTCTACTCTTATTATTAGTCTATGACTGTGACCCCTTAAGGAATTAACGAGTGGTCCCCAAACTTAATTTTTGTGAGGTTGAAAAGTCAATGCTGTCTTCAAATTTTCCAAATAGTCAGGCAAAATTTTTGCTGCAGAGTAAAATTTTTTGGGAGGTCTCTGTGACCTCCTTAAATATTCTATTAAGGCACTCCTTTGAATACACTTTTTCCAGCACATCTTTTTGAGGGATGCAAATTGAAAATAAAGAAATTTATGCAAGAAGTTAAAGCATCAACAAAGATAATAAGTTTTTCATGCTTATTTTGCATCAGTTTAATTCGCAACTCAAATATCATCCTTGAAACATGCATAACAGAACATATTCTTATACATAGGTCTTAACCTGTATTTAAACTTTTTGAGCATTGCTTTTAATCATGTTCAATTGTGAGCCAAGTGAGTAAGATGTATTCTTCCACGAAACCTTTACTCCTATGATGCAGCACTATACCAGGTAATATTCCAGTTAGTTATATTGGTCAGTGACTGAAAAATTTCTTTGGAATGATGTCATCCTGACAACAGCATTTGTTTATGGGCCGTCATTTGGTACCCTAAGCTGGTGAAATGCAAATTGAAATTAAAAATGAAAAACAATCAGTTAGTTACCACATACTTAAACTTTCATGTGTATACGTGAGAATAAAATACTGTAATTATTCTTTTACACGTTGTATGTATTTGAAACAGATTTCAAATCATGTTTGAATTGAGCTGTATTTTGTATGTGTGAGAAAAGTTTTATTGTTTCAGATATTTTCAAGGAAAGTTAAAGAAAAATATTATTGTAATTGGGAGTGTAAAATTTTTTTGTATTAACATTACATCTCCATGTGCTATATATATTTTTTGTGAAATTTTTTGGTGCTTTTGATAATTGACTAAGTAAAACTCGTACAAATTTTGTGTGGCAATAAATAGTTTTATTCAATGAAATTTGTCATTTTATCTGCTGTTGACTTCATTAGATTCTTTACGATATATTTTTTTTCTCTAAGAGGTATTATACCTTCAAGGCCATGCCCTAGGAATTAAAAACTTTTTATTGAAAAAAAAAATATTTTCCAATATTTCATGACTCTTTTCCTTGAGAAACTGGAGACATGGTGGAGAATTTTGATAATGACATAATGGCTAAATGGCAGTCCTTTTTTTTTGTGTGTTTGTGTTTAAAAGTGGACATGTTATTTCATCTAGCCAACGTTGTTGTAGAGCAAAATAATAATTTTGTTTATAATAGAGATTTTTAGTCATTTCCCATTTACTTTCCATTAACTGTAATTTGAAAGAGGCAAAATTTTTCAAAGATGTTTCTTATGTGGTATTTTTCTTTCATTTAAAAATTTTCTTCTTTTTCAGATACAAAATTAAGTGTCTGAAAAGGAATAAAATTTTTCTTTTCAATATTTTGCTAAATTTTTGTCAGAATTTTAAAAAATGCTGTGAAATTTTATAGAAAAAAAAAACATTTTTGCTAACATTTTTTTGAAATTTGTTTGTCAGCAAGCATGTTAGATAATTTATAATAGAATAATTATTTCATCCTGATGAGGAGAGTGTTTTATTTTTCAAAACTTTTTTTAAAGTTAGTTTTTTTCCTGTGTACACAGTTCACTGTTTTGTAAAGTGTGTATAAAATATTCTTTTTTTACAACATATTATAATTTATTCTGTGAAGTAACACTCATTTGTAAAAATTTATGAGTTTACTTATAAAATTTACTTGTGAACAAAACATTGTTAGTTTATTTTATGGCTGCCCCCCCCCCCCCCCCGTTGAATGGGCTCTATTACCTCCTTAAGAGCAATATTTTGTTCTTTATCCTTTGCACTGTCAGCCATTCTTTCATAATTGAATTTCTCCAATGTAATTTTTATTTAGCCATGATTAAGTAATATCATCAATTACAGGAGCATGCATACTCAATTTATGAGAGTGGTTATAACTCCTAAAACCCGTTTCTCGGGCAGGGGCTTGAATGATCGATCATTTGTGTTCTTGATCAGTCTCTGTGGAATGCATGTTGATAGGATGTCTGAAATTTTGTTTCTGTCCCCCTCTAGATGGCGCCTCAGAGACCTCAGATCTAATCTCCAACCCCCGATCCCCATCCTATCAACATCCATTCCTAGAGGACGGAGACTCTGTGGACGAAGTGAAACTGGATGACGAAATCCCGTGATGTCATACCCTGCCTCCGCTTTGAAAAACTGTATGTGTGCTTTTATAAACGTTTGCTGAAATTCAGGGAACGGCTTTTACGTGGAAGCACATCGCAAAATCAAGGGAAATGTGGCAGACACGAAGTCTTAGTGTTACCATGTGGTAATCAAGCTGCTTGCTTAATCATTTTGTCTTCATCATTCAATCATTTTGTAATCATCATTCATTCAGACCTGGAAGTCATATTACACCATTTTAAGCTAATTTCAAATTGTTTTCATATAAGAGCACTGCAAAAAGAAAAATTGATTCATCTGAGGTATTTGCTCGAGGAATGGTATGGATGTAAATAACCCACAGATTTGAGACACGACAGACAGGGGTGCCCTCCTAGGGGGGGGGGAGGTCATGACGCAGAATTGACGCATTGAAATTTTTAGGGGAAAGGGGTTGTATTGAGGGGTATTTTTCTCATTTGGGGAGTCTTCACGATATTTAGAGGGGTGCGCCCTTACTGTTAGAGGGGGGACACCCCTGATGACAGGAATAGGATCTGAAATTTTGGTGAGTAATCCTGAAACTGAGGAGTTCATTAGTTTCACTAAAATGTAAAATAATCCACCAACTATACAAATCTGTAGCTCCATTACGATATTTTGATAATCTGCCAAACAAGTGTATTAAGTCATTAAACAAAATAAATGAAAGTTCTATTAAAATGTAAAGTTAAAGAATAAGGAGTAAGCATAGTAGTGAGGAAAATGAAATTTTCTATTTTTGCTAAATGAGTTTAATAGGTGGGAAAATTATTATAGTCACACCTGTCTTTCAGTTTTCTAGAGGAGGGGGGGGGGGGCAATAGGTTTTTAAAAGATTGTTTAAAATTCAAGGTCTGCTTCACTCCCCCCCTCCCCCTTTCCCTCCACACACACACACAATCTTTCAAATGACGGGCTCCGATTATAATGCTTATACAGCAGTGGGTCAAAACCTTTTTTTCTCCGGAGGGCTGCATCTCCATATTACGATGAATCTCGCAGGCATGAAAGTTAAATATTCCCCCCCCCCCCTTAGATAGAATGGAAAAACAAAAGAGAGAATTTTAAACCAAGAATTGTTGTGTTCACAACATTCAGCTTATTTTATTAATATGAAGTTTCCACCTACTTTTAAGAAACTAATTTCTGACTGTTTGAACGTAAAATTGCATTTACTGAATGAAGAGTGTTGGTTGTTTTGGAAGGTTACAGAAGATACAGTAGGCACCGCTTAATGTGATCACGGTTAATGTTATCATTCGCTTAATGTTATCAGAATCACGAAGTCCCGGAACACTTGTATGTTAACACACATTAAAAAAGTCGGATATTGTAATCAGCGTCTTCGTTTATTGTTATCACTTTTTCATAAACTTTCAATTTTTCCCCCGTTTTTATTCCTCAATTAACAGAAATACATAGGCAAACCCTGACGAGACTAACTTTCTGTGTAGAATTTTGTGGTTTTCAATAGCAGTTCAAAAAATTTCTAGGAATGAAGCTACAGAAAGTTCGCCACAGTGACCACAGACTCCCCCTAAGAAAACTTTCTTTTGCACCTAAAAAAATTCAGTCACTGGACATGGCATTGATGTAGGACCTCCATTGTTGCCATTGCTTTGTAAACTATTAAAGAATTGTGTTGAGATTGAAAACAAAGCGAAGTTAAATTAAAATTTAAACAACAATCAAAACCATGCTGGAAAAGATAGAAAAGCTGAATGTGCTTTGAAACTGGTTTACGAATGTCAGGAAAACGGTCATATTTTACTTCACCTATTACTATGTGATTAAAAATTGCATAATTTCGCTTTAACTTTTTATAATTCAGATATTTCCATTCTGTTAAGTTAATCATTTATACTTTGAAAGTGCGTTCAGTTGAGTCACTGTGATTTTAATTTGAGGTTGCCAAAACAAATGCACCTTAATTGCAAAAAAAATCATTATTTTGTGTCTCCTGGATTCTTTTCGGTTATTGTTATCAGTCGGTTATAGTTATAAAATTGTATTTGTCCCAAAGTGATCACATTAAGCTGCGTCTACTAGTGTGATATAATTTTCAATTTGCAACATTGAACATAGTAATGGTGCTCATTGATCAGCTTCGCGGACCTTATATGACTCATCAGGGGCCAATCCAGAATTTTTTTCAAACTGCCTATTTTTGTGAAAGTATTGCATCAATATTCTATTGTGATTTCTTAAAGGTATATTCTTATTTTTGTTAAAGAAAATTAGAGCAACTTAAGCGTTAGTTTAAAAAGTGCAAATATCATCTACTATTTCTAACAGGGCTTTATTTTTTTGGGGGGGGGGGCCTAAAAGGTAAAAAAATATCATTTTATCTCTGCTCAAAAAGTTTTGTACAATTCAGGAAATCATCAGAAAAACAGCACCCCTCTCCCCCTACTACAAAAAAGTTGGTTACCTAATCAATTGTTCATATAAATCATCTTAGCATTTTATTTTATGAGTAACCTGGATTTTAAACAGAAAAACAAGTTTACTATTTCAAAATGTAGATTTTTGTGAAACTTTCTATTGTTTAATATTGTTTTGTAACTGTGCCGTTTTTCAAAGTTAGTTTTATGAACCTGCTAATTTTATTATTTGATTTTTGGGAAAGTAGCGATTTTAAAATAAGATTTTTGTGAAGGTACCGAAAAACGGTAGTAAAATCTACCTGTATTGGACCCTGCTCGTGGGTTGGGCAGGACTGCTATGTAGGAAAAATACCCATTTCAAAATTAGCTTCTCAATGTGCAACTGTTTAAGCATTTCATTGTTTTTCTCAGGAAAGGCTTTTCCTGTAGACTTTTATTTTCTGTAAGATCAATTTTTTTACTAGCTTTGCTTACCACTCTTATTTTAAATGAACAACAAGATGATGTGGCAAAGAAGCTTTTCAACTACCCAAGTAGAGGTTATTTTAAGCAGTCTTAGAACCAAAATGTCTGAGAGGCATGTGTCTCTCTTCCTTAACTGTTTTATTTTGTTTGCATGGAATCAGGTTTCATTAGTCATTAAGTGGTATTTTTGCATTTCGTATCTCATACTGTTAGGTCGACAGTAGACTTACAAATTGACCTTTGAAATAATTTCAAAATTTTCAGCCTACCCTAAAGCAACTTTCTTTTTTTCTTTGTTTATGCAAACAGTAGAAATTTTTTAAGAGGTAAGCTAAGAGATAGGTTGCTAGATTTTTTTTTTTTTTTTGAAAGTCTAAAATGAAAATTCTGACAGTTTTGTGCTAAAAATGATCTTTCATATAAGCTATATTGATGTTATTTTTAACTAGTCAAACTCACTTATAGGGATCATGAAGGGACCCTGAATTTTTTACTTGCTATAAAAAGATTTTGCTTGTAAAAAATTAGTGCAAAAAATCATAAAAAATTATGCATACTTGCTTTCTTCTCCCCCCCCCCCCTAAAGTTTCTCTACAACACTAAAGAAATTAGGTAATTTGCTTTGAACTGTATTATTGTCTTTTGTGTCATTATTTGCAACTGCAACTTCGAAGAAAAAAAGAAGGGAAAAAAGATTGGATAAGCTGAGCAGGAATTCAATAAAAATTTCATGAACCATAAAAAATGTTGCTAGCTTTTAAGTGGGTTTTGCTCGCTAAGAGCGTATTATGCTCCCGTAGGCTTAACATTGTACCAAGCAAATTTTTCTAATTTCGTCACTAAATCGACAGACACAATTACAAACAAGTTTGACTTGTAATTAGTATGCAATCCTTGGTACCCATATAACTGGTGGTTTTATTCTTTTAATGCCTAATTTTCTATGGGGAAGAATCTCTTTACAATCACCAAACATTTATTGAATATTACCCCATGCAGTTGCGTTCCTAGCACAAGTTCAGAAAAAAATTATTTTTATTTGTATGGTTCAACAAAATTTAAATTGAAAGGCAAGTACAAGTAATGAACACTTTTTATGTATAATTTGCCCCTTCCATAGTATTATAGTCCATTTATGTTTGAAATTTGATAGATTAAATATATGTTGAGGTATATTGAGGAAACTTTTCAGAATTGATGTACAGTGAAATCCTGTTACAACGAAAATCAATGTTATTTCGTTGAATTGGTATTCGTTATGACAAGATTTCACTGTATTAAAAAATTTTTCATAAACTCTTAAACCCATCTTAGGTTGTTACCCCCCCCCCCCCTGGGAGGACTGCCACCTCCTCCCTATGTGCTATATGGTAACACTACTGCCCTATAAGATTATGAATCGGCCACAGTGAGATGATTTCTAACCATTTTTATCGATTAGTCATCACAATTAAATGAGGCGTTACACAGTGATCAATGGGATCTGCTTTGTTGAGTTTATTTTATTCATTCTTTTTATATTATAAAGCATTTATTTTGTTTAATAATTATGTACATCTCTTATAAATTATTTGTATACACATATTGCATGAAATATGCAAAGCATTTATTGAGAATAGATAAATATCAAAATGAGAAAGATAAACTTTTGCATTTCATGGTAGATAAAGATTTCTTAAAAGACTTACAAAAGTTTAATAAAAATAATTTAGTTCTGACAATACCGATATAAATTCCTTTCACATATTAATTCAGTTGTTATTTTTATTCATTTGAAATTAAATGGGCCCCATGTATTTCCTTTTATGTCACTGTATGGTGAGGTATAAATGAATTACATCATTTTTTTTCCCGAATTAAGCATCAAAACGTATATGGTGAACGAAAGAATTTTTGAATTTTTTTATTTGATGAGATTCAAAAGACCAAAATCCACAAATCTCGAAGTGCTTAGGTTCAGCTTTGAAATTAATTTGTTAATTTTATTAAAAATTAACTTTATAATGAATAGTTATTTAGCTTTGCTCTTTTGGAGACAATTACAAAGCTTGATCCACCAACCCATCCAAGACAAAGGAAATATAATATTATTTGAAATTTTTCAAAAACCAAAAATCTATACTTGTTTAAGTTATCCCCTGAAATTTATTTGTTAAGCTTATTAACAATAAACATTATACCTAATTAGTATTTTTCATTTTTGTTTTTTGGCCACCATTATACCGCTTGTCCCACTTGCCAACACACACACACAACAAGTATCATCAACACACATACAAAATTATAATAAAACACCTCAAAAAAGACTTAATGGACTGATTTTTTACCTTAACCCTTTATGCCCTGACAAAACTCTCAAATCCCCCCCCCCCAAAAAAAAAATGCAAAATGAAAAGTGAATTTGGAGAAATTAATTCTGTTTTAAGTTCTGCCTTGAAATTCAGTTTAAAAAAAAAAAACGTTTTTTTGTTTAATAATTTTAATGTAAGGTGTTTCTCTTTTATGAAGAAATGTAATTAAAAAATTTCAAACTCCAAATTTGAAGAAATTTGGGTCATAAAGCATTAATATAAATCCATCCTTGGTGATGTGTGAGTATTCATTTCGCCAGTATTCACTTGTAATTTCATTAATGCTAAATTCAGTAACAAAGGTTGTGATTTATTTTTGCATTGCACTGCATTGCAGGGTTAAAATATTTCTACACAAGTGCATGGGCGCCCTTATGCAAAATTCTATGGGGGAGGGGGGCTCGGAATTTTCCTCAATAGTTTAGCAGAGCATTTTCCCCATGGAAACCGATTTCAGTACAGATTAGAGATATTAAAATTTAAAATTTGACATTATTAATAACTTATTCATTGATGGATAGAAAAGGATTTTTATTTTACATTTCTTACAAAGAAAAGACACTAATAGCAGGTAAGTTCTCATCTCAAAAGGGGAGAAGCTTAAGCCCCCGCTTGCCCTCCTATATGGGCGTCCTTGCATAGGTGTACTTATTTGTCTTTCTTTATGTCCGGAATCTCGTCAAACTGGTATGGTATCATCATTGAATCATAAATGTCTGTCCATTTTGATATTGCAAAAACTTCAACAACGCCATTTATTGAAAGTGACTGAAGCAGACTGTGCAGATAGTTTAATATTAATTTTCTTCAGGTTGCCTGTTGTAGCATTGCTTTATCATTTTTTTTTAAATAATGCACAATCGCTTAACAAAAAAAAAAAAAAATCTTGTTCTCACGGCAATGTTCCCAAGCTAAGTACATAGTGGAATTTCATGCTGTAGAAATTTCGATTTTTAAAATTTAAGGTATTTTTTGACTGGAGAGCTGCAAAAATAAGATAAATACTTTTTTTTTCTTTTGATTTAATTTATATTTTGGGTTTTAAAACAGCATCTATGGGTCTCTTGGGTCACTGAGCTATTACACATTTATTGGTGATGTTATTTGATACAATGTGAAGCCATTTCAGGCACAGGAATAAAATTTTGCATTGTGATGATGTTGAATCAATCTTTCGTTACAGAAGCAATTTGTGATCTATTATTTGAAAAAACTACTGAAATTCATTCAACTCAAAAGTAAAATGACTTAACAATAGTTGGGGCAAACAGGCATTGCAGTAATGCTGTGATTGATCTGAGTAGTATTCACAATGCTGCTGGGTTAAGTTTGCCCCAACTATTGCATTAGAGGATGTAGGCATTTAGAAACTGAGATACTTATTTAAGGTATAAAAAACTGGCTTCAGGCTAAATTTAGTGGCCATCCCGTGTTTGGCAAGTTTGACGGCATAGTCACTATGACCTATAAAAGTTTTTAAAAAAATAATTACATTTTTGTACGATTTATTAAATATCATTTCTATACAAAGTATAAGGTTACAACACAAAGAAATATTGGCAGGCTCCATAATTTCTGCTAGAATTATCATGTCCTTTGAAGTTTTCTTTGAATTGTAAAAGCATATTATGAAAGAGAAATTGTGAATATGTTTTTGTACACTTTTTTAAAATAAAGGACAAATATGTGATAAATGTGTGGTTTTTGTTTTGTACTGTTTAGTTTGTGCGAGATATTGGTGCAAACAATTTTTCTCACCATTCTGAAGCGTTGAAAAATCAATGAACTTGATTCAAATGATGAAGAGTCACTGAGTGATAGTATCAAACCTGAGCGGAAATCTATATTTGCCAGAGTGTGGCAAATCTACCACAAAAATTTAGTTTTTTGTTTGTGGTTGCCTATAGCAGTGGTGCCCGACCTTTTTTTTTTAATTTTAGGGCCTCACCTCATACTACAGTAAGTCTTGCTTATTAAAGTAAAATTTATTCAAATCATTTTAGATAATATGGGAAAATACAGCAAAAAAAAAAAGAAACTTAACTAACCAGTAACTGTTATTAATTTATGGTTATTTAATTTATTGATGCACTCCGGCAGAAGCGGCGATTGGGACCGGAAAGTGAGGGGGGGGGGGGCAAAAAAAAAGACAACTAAAAGCCATTGGATTTTTAGTGACAGCAAAAAAAATAAAAGAAAAAAAAAAGGGGGAAGGTTGTATGAAATAATGCTAAGGCTGGTTTCGAGAGCATATGAGTGGTAATTGATGTAAATCTAACAGCTTAACTCATTTTTTTTCTGAAGATTTTTTAAGATTTTCCCGAAGAAACATTTGGTAATAATTTCATTGAGCAAGTATGGCTTGTTTAAGTAAAACAATCGATTTACTAATATCTAACCAGTTAATGTATAAACTAAAAGTTACTGCTTGTGCGAATAATGTTTTGTAAACAGATACACAAAGTAAAACAAATAATTACAATCTGAAAATTTTGAAATTTCTGTTTATTTATTTATTTATTTATTTATTTATTTATTTCAATTTCTAGTCTTGATTTCTAAACAGGAAAAGAAAATAAACTTCTCACGAAAAGTGAGGAGGCTGTTGCCTTCCTTCCCCCCCCCCTAAAGCCGCCGCCACTGACTGCCGGAAGTAGTATATAATTCAGACGATTCGGCCCTCTTATTTTTCGAATTGAAACTCCAATACCGCTATTGTAGTTCGTTTTTGATTGTGTTACGGAGAGAGGAGTTCTGGTTTCCCCTGCGGGTGTCCCCGAATTCTTTTGAAACTGTGGTTCTAAAAACTCAGTTACCCAATCAGTTGATGATGTTTGGAGGAATAGACATTCAGAAGCACTTTGCTCGGAACGTTTTCGAGGTTGAAATCTTAAAAACGCAATCGTACGCCACCCTTGGTAAAGTCGGGTGGCGATTTTTAAAAATTAGGGCTCTTTAAATGTAATTTAATCGAACTTCGATGGTGTTAGGGGGGATGAGTCTTCAGTAACTACCCATTCCCCCCACCCGGATATGTTTTGAAATTGAAACTTTAAAGCACTGTTTGAGACATCTTTGGTAATTATAATGGGACGAAGGTTCAGGGGCCCTCTCCCGACAATTTTACGAAATCGAAATTCTTCAAACATGATTACAGATAGTATATGGTCTTATCAGGAGAGGAGGTTTAGTTGCCCATCCCCTTTTTGCTTTAATCTCGATGTGAAAAGCAAGTCTAATGCTGAGGCAAAGATCAAAGTCTCGAGTCATGTGATTGAGTACAACAAATGGTTGATTCGTTTTGCGTGAAAAAAAAAAAAAAAAAAATATGATTTCTTCCAATATTTTCTCTTTAAATTAAAAAAAAAAGTAAGGTCAAAGAAATTCCGAAAGGAAATCTGCGGCGGACATGCGCCCAGGAGACCCCATAGCATCTGCATCCTATAAATTTTGAACGGAATTACTTCGAGCCCCGGTGGTTTGCATTTGTGGTTCTGTTATTAAAATTTTAATTAGTTTTGCAATTTTTTAAACTCAAATTTCGCGTAAATTGCTCATTAAAGTGGTCAAAATTACTTGCATATATTAATATCATATTTCGTTGGAGAGGGTGGAATTTTCCGCATTCTACGCAACTTGTTTCAATGCTCTAACTTTAAATCTTTGCGAATCAAATAACATTGCGAAGCAATCATCGGGGATTTGTGAGCGTCAACGAACGAGTGAGCGTCAACGAACAATAAAATCCTCAATTCAGGAATAAAGGCTTCACTCTACATAAACGCACCTTTTACCCCCTTCTCAATGCGGATCCTCCGTGTTTCTGCACTCTGCTTATTGGTCTTCCAGTTACTGCATGTTTACCTGCAACTGTGAGTTAAATTTGTTCTTTTTGTTTACTTTACGAATTTAGCCCGTGAAATTTTGAAAGGAAGATTTTGCTGATTCTAACTGATTGATCTAAATTCGTAAGTTTGAATTTTTAAATTACCCCTTTCCCCACCTATCATTTTTTTATGCTGTAATTTTAAATTCTTCAGAATTGTAATCATTAGGTGCTGAAACTATAGTTTTGTTTTCACAGTGCAATGATTAAGTGCGATAAAGCGAAGAGTTCTAAAAAGGCTAAAATGGCATTCCATCTTTCCTAGTTTTTCTTTTTTTGGCTTAATTAAAAGACTCGTCTTCAAAACGTGTATTTGCAAGTGCAGTAGAGTGTCGAAAAATCTGAGTCTCAAAGGTTTGACTATTTTTCTCGCTAGTAAGAATGAAGTTTTCTTATTTAGTTATTTATTTGGGGGTATTTCGATAATTGGGAATCTGGCGCGTTCGTCTTATTATTGGCGTTATTAATTTTATTTTGATACCTAACCCTCCCTGCTGATTGAGAGTAACCCTATGTGAATAGATGTTTCGGTTCTCTTTGTTTAGATTTGCAACGAAAAATGCCTCTCGAGTCATTCTTCATAAAACGCGCCTTTTTAGGTCCAGGGTGGTTAGTTTCAAAAATATTTATTTTTGAACACTTTTTTTTATGAGATTTAGAAAGAGCGATTCTCGAAAAATTGTCCCGTGCGTAACGCTAAGTTTTTTTATTTTTTCCAGCAAACCAAAGCCTTCAAAAAGAATGCTGTCAGGGAACAATACATGCTTTAATATACTATCAAAGCATACAAGTTAATACCATATTTAATTAGTAGTTACTTGAATAAAATAAAAAACTTAAGTTACGTACGAGACATTTTTACGAGAATCGCCCTATAACAAATTTTGAAAATGATTAAAAAAAAAATTAATGTTATAATTTTTTCAAAATGTTTATTTCACTGAACGGAGGGATACTTGTATGCCTCCGTTACATGTCCCAACACATTTCCTCCCATACTTTTTCATTTATTTACAAAAAATATAACAGATTTAATTGTGAAATTTGAATTGCTTGATGTTTTTTTAAATAGTTTAAAAGAATTATGTTATAAAATAAAAAATTATATAGCATTCATAATCTTTTAAATCAGTCATAGTCTTGTATCCTACGTTCAGGATCTAATTAAGTATTAGAATTTCCAATGAATGGCAGTACTGACAGCTTGTTACAAAGATTTAGAATCACAAGTAGCTTTTTTCAACTCTAGGCAGGGTTGGCTTTCTGCTGGCAGAAACTGGTTTTCTCCCTGCCGGTGGCAAAAACTGGTTAAAACCGGCAGAAACTGGCAAAAATTAAAAAGCATCTTTATTAATTCAAGTAATTACAAAATGATATTTGTTTAAGTAAACTAAGAAATGTAATTCCATTTCATCATTGTAAAAAATAAAAGTAATTGTTTTTGATTTAGTTTGATCAGAAAGAGAACTGTTTAACTGCAGATGCTCGTAACAATTGTATTAATCTAAAGGATGAGAATCTTAAGGGCACTTAAGAAAAAGAAGTGACATACAGATTTAAACAGGCAGTTACTGGTTGTCATTTGCTAGCTTATACACGTCATCTAAAATCCTTGGGATTAAAATTATCATGTGCTCAAGAAGAAAATGCCAAAATTTTACTTGCCGATCCTCGATTTTATACCTAATATCACAGCTTTACAAAACAAATTGACCCTATTTCCCAAAACTTATGTTTCCAGTCAAATTTTAAAACCAGCCCAGTTACTACATAGTGGACCAGTTTAAAAAATATATACAATTGATGAAAGTTTCATGAATCTTTGCTGGATCCTCAATGGCATTGCCATCTAGTTATTCTGTTGCGAGAGTATTCTGTTATTTGTCCTCTATTCATAATAAATATAATGTTTGATTTTTAATGATATTGTAATTAAACTGTGTTTTGGCTATCATTTCATTATTTTCCCATGCTAAATTCTTATTGGGTATCAAAGATTTCTTTTATGTCATTTTTTGAGTTTTTGCCAATTTCTGCCACAAATGTGGCAGAAAGGGGTTTTTGCCATGCCGGTTTTAACCGGTTTCTACCAGTGGTTTTAACCACCTCGGCAGAAACTTGCCAACCCTGACTCTAGGTCTTAATAGAGATGCTAAACGACTTAGTGTGAAATAATTTCAGCACTATTCTCTTTGGAGTCAAACAGATTCTTAACTTTGTGTATCCTCCTTTCTTGAGTTAAAAGGAAAGAATTGTTTGTGTACTAATTTTGTTTTAATAGTTAAAATTGAATAACTTTTTTCAAAGTAAAATGTCGAGTTAAACGTAAACCAACACATTGTGCATAGCAAAACATAAGAATTTGTATCCTCCGTATATGAGTCAGCTGTTACAGTATAGATGTAATAGAAGATATACAATGAGAAATGGAGCATACAACTTTTTTAAAAAATCCATTTTAAGAAAGATGTGTAAATTTTTTTATCAGTTCAAATCCTGTTCCTCAAACAAGATGCAAGTGTATTTAAATGAAAAGTTTAAAAATAAATCTAAAATATATACAGTACAACCTCGATATCTCAAATCTCTCGGGACGGGAAAAAATTTTGAGATATCGAGTTTTCGAGTTATCAAGGTTTTTAAAAAATTACACTACTAACTCTCACATTTTCACACACGTACGCTGTATGCATTTATATATGAACTATTGGACCACATCAAATTACGATCAATAAAGTAGTCTTCAATATTTCCCTAGATTTGAAATTTTCCAATTGTCGAAAGTGCACAGGATGAGATTTTGAAATGAACAAAAATTTCAACTTGGTTTTTTCACCTAAAAATTTAAAAATTCTAATTTTATCTTTAACCAGTAACCTCACATTCAAAAAGTTCTCAGCAGCCATTTTGTAGGAGCTAAAAAAGCTGAATGAAGAAAACGAGGAACGCATTTTCCGTTTTCGCTTGAAAACTGACGGACGAAAAATCGAACCCCTTTCCTCAAAATGGACAACATGTTCGAGAGAAATGCACAAAGATTCTACACTGCACCCCCTTCATGCCAACACTCCCCTATTATCTTGCCCCAATCCCCTATTCACAAATTTCCAAGAAAAGGGATGAAAAACGTTAAGCAATTGTCCCTGGAACTGGTTTTACTACAAAAATTGCCGAAGCAAAACAACAATTGAAACTTGCTTCTGTGCAAAAAAATTTCAACATATCAAGGGTTTCGAAAAATAAATTTCGAGATAACTATGGAAAATACATAGGGGTTTTAATAGAAAATGCTGGGGAAAATTTTTGTTTCGAGACATCAAGGGAGATAAGGAGGTTCGAGATATCAAGGTTTGACTGTATTTACTATTCGGTACCCTCCATTCCAGGTCCAAATTTTTAACTACAAGAAAAAGTTACAAAATCATCAATAAAGAATGTGACTAGTGAGAGTAAAAGGAAAAATTGAAGATTTTTTTTACATGAATTTTAATTTCAAAAGCCTACGTTTTTTTGTATGATGACCCGAGCAGAAGCTGGAGCCAAAAGTTGACGCCAATGAAGAAACATCGCCAGATTCCCAATTATCGAAATCTTCCCATTTATTTTTGTTCCTTAACAGAGGAGAATTAAATTTTGGAACCACACATTTATATCATAACGTGAACAAGAAAATTACCATAGCAAATTGGCAAGAAGTTCATCATCCATTAATTGTAAATATACGGGTGAACCAAATGACCTTTTAATTCTCTACTATGAGCAAAGCCATGCGGCAGGGGTGGATTCAGGGGAGGGTCAAAGGGTCCACTGACCCCCCTGTGACAAGAATTTTATTTTGTGATTACTATTACTTCATTGTTTTAGATCCAAAAATGTAGTGGAAATAAGATTTTTTCCCTTGGTTCTGTAAGGAATTTCTTCTTTGTACGTCGAAACTGAAAGGATTGACTGGGTTCATTTAC
Source organism: Uloborus diversus (assembly GCF_026930045.1). NCBI lineage: Eukaryota > Metazoa > Arthropoda > Arachnida > Araneae > Uloboridae > Uloborus > Uloborus diversus. The sequence continues at coordinate 5,464,926 of NW_026557876.1, read as the reverse complement.
TGGGCTATTGCTATTTTGAGGTTTTTGTTCCTTTTCAAAATAACAATCATTTCAAATGTGTTAAATGTTTTTTCAGAGCACCCTTCCACCTCAAACCAATGTGTGTATTTTTGTATTGTTTCTGCTTTTCCAACTATTTTATAACTAATCTCATCTATTCAAAGCTTACTGCAACTGCACCAGCCTGTCTGCCAAATGTAATATGACTTTTGATGAAAATTTGAAAGAATGATTAGAGACGTACCGAGTAGCACTTTGGCCGAGTACCGAGTACTCGGCCTTTTACTACTCGGCCGAGTACCGAGTTACCGAGTAACTCGGCCTTTCACTACTCTGCCGAGTATCCCAGTACCAATTATGTTGAAAGAAGGACCACCGACACACACCGATGAATTTTGAACTTATTGAAATAGTAGTATAGACCTCCTTGTCCATATAATAGTTTTTAAACTAAATTCCTGCTGAAATTTAACTACAAAATTTTGAAAAAATAATGTTTTTCAAATTAAAAATGAATAAATAAAAGGTATGACTTATCAAGTTGGAATTAAAACAAATTATACAAATTTATTCATTATAGGTCTTAAACATAAATAATTTTTAAAAGCAAAAAAAATGTGCAGGAACACTGCAGACACGTTTTTCTGTGTTACAAGGATCGTCTTCTCAGTGCATAACATGTGAACTAAAGAATGTAAAGGCATACAACAAAAAATTCGACTTTTGCCGGATGCCTTTAAATCAACCAGCTCACATTTTGTGCATTGAAAAAGAAATTCCTCGTAACGCCAAAACACGTGTCTGCAGTGATCCTGCACTGTGCTTCTAACGTTGTTTTATTTCCTTTTATTTTTAAAGCTAAGGTATTTTTATATATCTTATAACTAATTTTAGTTTGTAGCAAAAGTTCCATATTTGCACAATTTTTAACAAAAAAGTTTTATTAACTTTCGAGACATTCGAACCAAGATTTATTCCATTGAAGTATTTCAAACTTTTTTTATCCTCAAAATTTAAATTTGAATTGTAAATGGTTGCAGAAAATTATATATACTTGAGCTTTTTTGTAAATTTTAATATATTTAATTTTTTGCAACTACTCGGTATTGGCCGAGTATCTGATCAAAATTTGGCCGAGTACCGAGTACTCGGCATATTGGCCGAGTAGGCCGAGTACCGAGTAGTTACCGAGTACTCGGTACATCTCTAAATGTGATCCATAGTGCCGGCTATGCCGTTGGAAAAATTGGAGAAGGTACAATTCGAAAAGGTTTTGATCTCATTTGTGGAGGGGGGGGGGGTGCTCCATCCATCACCCTTGGAGGGATAGACTTAATTGATACTTTTTACGCAGGAGCTATAGCACTGGCCATTGAGACTTGACCCCCCCCCCCTTACATTTTTTTCTGGATCCGCCACTGCCATGCGGGTACTACACCACTAGTTCAGTAATATAGAGCGATTGGGAGAGCTGTCACCAGCATTTGTCAAGTGGCACCATTTTTCTTTCGTCCATTTTGGCATTCTTATTAATGAAAAATTTTAGCACTGCAACACTGCTTATATATGCTTACTACCAAGCAGCACGACCTTGAGGGTCACGAATCTGGATGAAATTCTGGATTTAGGTCTATTCCCACTGGATATGGGCCAGGTAAAGCGGTTTGACTGCATAGGCCCTAGTTTGGCCGTAATGGGGTCCAAAGTTTCCAGTTTAGCTCTGGAAAAGGAATTGTTTTTTTCTTTGAAATTACTCTTTTTTTTAACTTTTTTCTTGATATTACAAAGCAGTATCACCCAACTGAATGCATTCACAGTATAGAATAAATTCCACCGTCCCACTACATAGTACTAACAAGAGACGGGACAAATGTTAGGAGGGCAAAATAGTGTGCTAAAATTTGAAATTCCAAATAAAACGTTATTGCATTTCAGGAGCCAAACAAGCAAATGTAGACCCTCCCTGCAGTCGAACAAGAGCCTATGGTCTCAAACTATTTTACCTGGGCTCATATGTAGTATGAATTGACCTAAACCCAAAAGTTGATCCAGATTCGTGACCCTCAAGATTTTGCCGTCTGAACCACACTGATTTGCAGGACACCAGAATTGCAATGACGTTTGTATTGGAATTTGAAACTTTGGTACGCTATCTACCCTATCAAGACATTCTGCATCTCTTTTCAGTACAACAAGGGGGGGGGGAGAGAGATTTATTCTATGTTGTAAATGTATTTAAGTGGCTCATACTGCAATGCAAATGCAAGAAAAGGGTATAAGAAGCTTAATTTCGAAGGAAAAACCATTGATTTTCTGGAGTAAAATATCAACTTTGGACCCCCGGTTCAGCCAAACTAAGGCCTATGCAGTCTAACCGCATTACCTGGGTTCATATCTAGTGCGAACTGACCTAAATACAGACTTTGGTCCAGATCGGTGACCCTCATGGTCATGCCGTTTGGTCGTTAGTACTTCTGCCCTTTTCCATCTTCAAATATATCAAGTGTCAATGATAAAAGCGCAGAAATAGAGTGAATTTATTGTCCCCTAGAAGTTGCGCCTTGGGGGCAAGGGTTTGGGCTTGAACCCCTTAGATACATCACCAATAACATTAATGTTCTGCACATGTAAGTTTTGGTATACATCATTTCTTAATTTCTTTGATGATCGGAATCCTTTTGAGTTTCCACTTCTTTCGTGGAACCCCACGAAATTTCAGTAGCAAAAATGAATTGCAGATGGTAATTCAATAAAATTTTCATATTCTTGCAATGACAAAGTCCGTTTTCGTACGTAAAAATAAATTGGATTTTAATTTAAAATTCGTTTTGATGCCTTTTCGCTGTTTATTCGGAAAGTACTGATTTAAAGCTTTACTGACATCTTTATCGATTTTTTAAAATTTTAATTTGAATCAAAAAGAAGAAAAGTGGAACCCTTGAGGGATCTCGATGGAACCCTGGGGTTCAGCGGAACACAACTTAAGAAACGCTGATATACATAATTTTGAATTATATATTTTTAACAGGGTTCAAACAGGTCATGGAAATTCTGGAAAGTCATGGAAAAAAAATAAACAAATTTCAGACCTGGAAAAGTCATGGAAAATTAATATTTTCAATATAAGTCATGGAAATTTATTTTAAGTCATGGAAAAATGTCTTGGGCAGTAAAAAAGTAACAATAGCTAAAAGAGCGCTAGAAATATTGAGTGATTTAGTAATATTGCATATAAATTGAACGATCTCAAAAACAAATCCGAGTTTTGAAATCCAATTTCATCTGCTTCTGTAACAGCTGCTCGCCTTTTTTTGTAATGTGATTTTACTACTGGGGCGTCACTAATTTTGAATCCACCATTATTTTCAGCACTTCTTATATTTTGTATTCTTCAGTAGTAGACTTGCACATTCTTGATTTTGCCGTGCCCCCTCAAAAAGAGTAATTCAATTGCATCCAAGTTTGTTTCAACTACTTGTAAAAAATTCATTATTAAATTTACCAGAGTTTATCTTAATATGTTGAAGGCTTTAGAAAATGAAGACTTTAGACAGGCAATAGAACATAGAAATAGGGGAATTCTAATACTCCAAAACAGTATACATACAGCTCCCAAAACTGATCCTCGTGGCCAACTGAAATATCTGGTTTAGGAAAAGGAATTTACTGAAAAACGTGGCTTTATTTTAATGAACGCATATACTGTCAAGTCACATGGATGATTAGATGCACTATTGACATCAAAGGACAATGTTTTTATGAATTAAATTTATTTTTGGAAACTTAGTAATGACTCATTCAATTTTTGTCCCATGCATTACTATATGGCCCTATTTTGTTAAATATTTGTTAGACATTTAAACATCAGTGTGTTGCATTCACTATTTTTTATTTTGCTTGAATTTGTATAATAAAGACAAATAAGAATAATTAGTTTCTGCAGTGTGCACTGATATTTATTCAGTCACAAGTAAGTGCTCCAATGAGGTAGTGGCACTCGGGTAACAATTTTTCTAATGCCCATTTCCGGAAACTGTTAAGTTTTACATTAAATAGTACTATTCTCTTCGTGTGACAAGATCATGAAAAACTTTATGAAGGCCTGAAAAAGTCTGGGAAAAGTCATGGAAATTCTTTATCCAAATTGAGTATGAACCCTGTTTCAAACTTTTAGTGAAATACTTTAAAATGAAATTAAACGATCTTTTCTTTTACACAAAACAATAGATAATATTAATTTTTCTTCTATTATTATTTTTTTTTCCCCAAATAGAGTCATGTCATTCCTGGTCGTATACTTCCTGAAAATAGACGAAGTGGAAGTGATATCACATGCATGGAGGACAAGTAAGGGAAAGTGCAGGTGGCCTCCGTGTATGGACCGATTGCAAGTAAAGAAATATATGTTGCAACACAAAGCTCCAGAAAGTGATTGGAAGGAATACAGGGTGGTTGTCATGGGAAAATATGGTGAGAGAGCTATTTCTATCAACTTTTCACTTTAACCTTTATTATATTTTGATTGTCTGTATTTTGAAAGTAAATATTGTGTTTCTTCAACTTATGTTGTCTCTTTCTATAAAAATACAAGTGTGCTTAACATAGATTTAAAAAAAAAATCAAGTTAATACTATTATACTTTTAAGCTCATTCAATTGGTCTGAAAGCAAAACATCAGTAGAAATATCTCAGTAAACATACTTGCCGAAAATCATATTCATGAAAGGATTAACCCTCTCACTGGCAAGACCGTGTTATATTGTTCTTGGAGTTCCATTTTCTCTGCAATATAACTTTTGAACCGTTTTTTTCCCTATCGAGGAAAAAAAATGATTTAAAAGTTGCATTGCCAAGAAAAGGGAGCATAACACGGTCTTGCCCGTGAAGAGGATTAAATAAATTAATGTTGTGGAAAGTTGACGATCGCTACACAACTTTAAAAAAATAAAAAATAAAACGATCAAATTTATCAATCCGCATTATCCGGAGATCTGGACCAACGGGGTTCAAATTTGCGGGTTTCTACTGTATTTTGTTGACTCTTGCCAGAAACGGTTAAAAGACAAAAACTTAAAATGATTTCCTGCTAACATCTTAATGTCTTTTAGATAATTATGCAAAGGCAAAAAGAAAAGTTCAGATGACATTAGATATGAGGAGTGTAGATAGCGACGAATCAGACTTGGAGACGAGGACAAAGGAAAGACGAGAACGAAAAAGGAGAAGATATTCTTCCTCCGACAGCTCTGAAGACGAACCTAGAAACTCTCCAGCGCCAGTCATTCTTGATGTGTTCCCATCTGTTGAGCTTGACATAAAACAAGAAGAAAATTCAGAGGTCGTTGGTGTAGAACAGATGTCAAGCGTAGAATTTGGTGCAAATACTACAGGTAAGTAATTTTAGCATTGCCATTATTAACGAGAATGCAGAAGGAGAATGCATCAGCTACAGGGTTCAAAAATATCATGATATTTTGATATGTATCCGATATTTTCAATCAGTACGAACTAAAGTCTTCAAAATAGTAAATGCATCGTCAAATCACTCTTTCTTTTCTTATATTATTATTACACTATGTAGACTTACATTAAGGTTTCTTTCGTTACTTATATCTAAAATTTCATTTTACGTTTTTATCAATTTTTAGTGGAGTTGATTTAGCATTAGCTGTTTTACTCATTTTTCTTCTTTACACAGTTGTATGATTCAGAAATAAAAAATATGCACATTTCTTTTAAGACATTTTTAATATGAATTACAATTGTTACATTGCCAATACATTTATGAACATAAAATAAAAAAAAAATATTCAAAAGGTCCATTTTTTGTGAAAAATTAATTAATTTTGTGAAAAATCAAATAATTTTGCAGATTTTTTTCTTTTTGTAAAAATAAAATTTTAGAATTTTGAGAAGGCTCACACTGCATCATGATTTTTACGAAAATGTAAAAAGATTTTATTTGTTTACCTCTTAACAAAGCGTACTAAACATCAAAGATTCAAAAAATCAGATTTCCATAGCAGATACAAAGAGAGTGCAATCCACAAAGTATGAAAACAGCTTGTAAAAAAATATTTTTGATAAAATTATTTTAGAATTGCATTTTAGAGTCCTATGATAAACATATCATTAATATCTGGACACATTTGAAACAAAAGAAAAAAAAGTAAAAAAATTAACCATCAATTCAGCATTTTAATTTTTGACTCATAAAAGAAAATGGAATTCTGCTTTAAAAACTTGAGCTAAGCGTTGTTACAAAAATAAAGAGACTTTTCATTTATTTGCATCCTAATAAAGCAAAGTTAGCTTGAAAAAAGAATAAAATATAATTATCATATCGGTTGTAAAAAGATTGCGTTTTTCAAAATGTAGGCATCTAAAGAAAAAAAAACGGTAAATAAATTATCCAATTTAGCACCGAAAAATCAAACCCATATAACTTTCTTCCAAAATAACAGTTAAACTTTGCAGACTCTAAGTGGCAATAAGTTTGAAGTTGGTAATCCCCCTACTGTCCTTTGCAATTCTAAGTTCCTTTTGCTGTATATTATTGTTTATTAAATCATAACAGGGAGAAAAGTGCTTAGCCTTTTCAGAGATGGTTGACACTTTTTTAGAGAAGTTTACAACAACACCGCTGCATAAAACAAACAAGCAAAATTATTAACCTGACTTTCAGTTGTTAATTTCTTTCAAAGAAACCAACAACAAGCATTATATTTATCTGGCCGTAGTAATTAGTTATGTTAGTTATTTATCAGCTATTTATACCTTGCAGGAGCATCACAAGAGTGCCTATTTTTTTTTCTTTCTTTTGCAAAATTTGCAGATTTTGAACAAGTTGATTCCTTTAATTTAACTTTTAAAAAGGTTCTAAACATTATCGTATTTATACACAGAAATATACTGCGTTATTTTGATTTGAGATTTTCTCTTTCAATTAACAATTTGTGAAAGATCCCTTTTTTGTTTATCAGAATTTTGTGAAGGGTCCGTTTTGGTTGATCGGAATTTTGTGAAAAGTCCATTTTGGTTGATCGGATTTTTTTTAAAGGTCCGCTAACGGACCCAAATTTCCTCTGACCAGACACCCCTGATATTATATTACTTCGTTATATTAATCATGTATTAATACATCATAAAAATATAGTACATAACTTTTTAATTATTTTTAATAAAAAATAAACAAAATTACTATGATTAATAATTTTTACATTGAAAATACGGTGGTTGAAAAAATAAATATTTAAAATATCAAAATATCATGATATTTTCAAAATAAATATTGGATATATCTCCTGATATATATCATGATATATATCGACTGTATATCAGCAAACCCTGATTAGCTATATGCAAGGTTTGTATTTAGCACACATTTTGTGTTACTAAAAAATAGTTTCATTTCAGAATGGCAAAAAGCTGTCACTGCTGATTTAGAACACATCAAGAGAAGTCTTGATAACTTAACTCAGTTGGTGACTCTGATTGGAAATCATTTAGCTCCTGGTGGTTTTTCCCCAAACATAGAACTGCCAAAACTGCCAATTCAAACATTAGAGGAGTTTGATGAATGGGAAGATTTTCTGAACAATCCAGAGTGTTTTACCTCTGCTGTAAGTTTAATATATTTTTATTAACCAAATTATGATAAGTGAATAAACAAAAAAAAAAAAAAGTAAGATTCATCTCATTATATTTGTTTGTTCACTGACTTCAGTAGCGGATTTTAGGGGGTCTGGGCATCCCCCAAAAGGGTGAATAAGGTTAACTATTTCATTTATTACTAGTGGTACCCACACGGCTTTCCCCGTAATAGAAAAATTAAAAGGTCTTTTAGTTCGCCTGTATATATTTACAAATAATGTATGGTAAATTTTCTCGCCATTTGGCTTGTACCCATTTTACGGTTCCACGTTATGATAATTTCGTATCTCGCCAATTGGCTTGTGCCCATGTTACGGTTCCACATTCTGATAATTTCGTAATTTACTCGTCCATCTTATGATAATTTTGTTCTTAAAATTGGAGTAGAAAAATATCCACATCGAATTTTCGAAAAATCGCTTCGAGGTGCACACCTTTATGCTACAAACTAACTTTGTGCGAAATTTCATGAAAATTGGCCGAACGGTCTAGGCACTATGCGCGCCACAGAGATCCTGACAGACAGAGAGACTTTCAGCTTTATTATTAGTAAAGATTTTTGATTGACTTCTCTGTAGCATAATTTTTTTACATATATTTAAAAAGAACACAAATCACACACACAGCATATTTTGAATGAAAGCATTTTTGTTTGCTAAAGAAGTATTACTGGAGTTTGAGACCAGAGCAGCAAAATACAGTTAACTCACTGGTTTTGAATTCAAGGGAACGCAATATTACGATTTGTCCATTAATTTTTCTTTGATGGAAGTGTCTAAAAGAGTCATTTTGGTTTAGGAAGCTATTTGCGAAGTAATAGATTTATTTTTCAGCTTATGAAAAATGCAAAATAAAAAAAAAATCACATGGTAGTTTTTTTAAAAAACCATGACATTAATGGAAACGGCATGCAGTATCAAAATGTCACCTTAACTATCATAGCTTTGAGAACAAATAAACAAATATATGTAACTGCTTTAAAATTCAAGAAGAAATAGTTCTTCAATAAAACTTACATGGAAGGCAATGATTTTTTAAAGTAATTTAATACTACTTTATGATTAAAATATAAATTATAATTTATAAAAACTCAAATGAAGTATTGTATTTATTTATTAACCTTGCCCTCTTGGTATAATCATTATGACAATGATCTTAATTAAATTAGTTAATTTTAAAGCATCTGGGTGGTATTATAATGGGTTTAGTAATTAATTTGTTGGAAATGTTAAAAATATATATTTTACGTCCACTCCACATTCAAAGCATATTAGTGTAAGACATTTGTGTAAGTGATCCTAAAAAAAATAAAGTCATGAAAACTTTGGTATGAATTACTGTATACTGGGGGGGGGGGGGGCTATTCAATTTACAGGCCTCCTCCAAAAGTTATTTCTGTATCCGTCCCTAACTCACTGATATACAGGGTGTTCCGTTTTAACCTGCAAAAACCTCTATTTTCGCAACCTTTAGTCCAAGATGCATACTTAAACGCAGCATTTTGTGACTTACACCACTTTATTCTAGCTGTCAATAACACCTTTTGGGGGAAGTATAGAAATTAAAAAGGGTCAAAAAAAATATGTGTTCATAGAGTGTTTTTTCTAATTGATTGAGGTTTCGTAGTGTGTTTTTGCGTATCATGGCATACCATTTGCATTTATTTTTGAATGCCAATGAAAAATATAAATACTTAGCTTTTTTTTCTTCGACAAACTGTCATTCTTCTGAAAGGGCGATAAGTTCCTATCTCATGTTCTATATGGTCCCTTAAAAATTTGAACTCGAATATCTCCTTGAGTTTTGGGTCCCACAAATGTCAAATTTTTTTGTGTTAGTAATATCTTTCAATGGAGATTATTTCTCTAAATATAAGTTAGGGGACCTAGGGCCTGTATAAAAAGTTAAATTTTGCATTTTTTACTCATTTTTATTTTTGCTTCTAACTTTCAACATATTAACTCTACATCTGGTTTTGAACATTTTTGCAATTGGAAGTAAAGTATGCATCTAGGATTAACGGTTGCGAAAATAGAGGTTTTTTGCAGGTTAAAACGGAACACCCTGTATATGAGAAATCTTTTAGTTACCCCTTTCCCCCTTTTTAGGTGAACCAGTTCTCATGCAAAGTTGGGACAGATGTGAAACTGGCGACTAGAAGAATTATGTCTGGTGTGCTGACAAATCATGTGGCAATATCCTTCAACTGGGCAGGCAAAAAGCCAAAGAGATGCTTCAAGACATCAAAAACTGCTCACTTAATTATTGGTAGCTATTGATTATTTTTAATGTATCTTATGCAAAACAGGGTCCGTGATTTATTTTTTAAAATTTTTTTTAAATCAAAAAAGTCAGATTTGTTTTGTTTAAATTAGATTTTTTTTTATTTTTTAAAAAAATTCCAAAATTTGTCGACATTAATTACTTTACATTTATAAACATAATATATTTCATCAGAGTTCGCCGATATATATCAGTCAATATATATCATGATATATATCACATATATATCCAATATTTATTTTGAAAATATGATATTTTGATATTTTCAAAAAAAATTTTTTTTCAAATATTCTTTCAATATAAAAGGTATATTAATCATAGTAATATTGTTCACTTATTATTTAAAATAACCAAAAAGTTATGTACTGTATTTTTATTATGTATAATACATCATTAATGAAACAAAGTAATATAATATTCCTTTTTTACTTGTATTTTATTTTCATAAAATTATTAGTAATGTAGCAATTTTAATTCTTATTAAAAGTACCTAATTAAATATTAAGCATTGCTCAGGAAAAAAGAAAATGTCTTATGACTGTGCACTAGGGTGGTCCAAAAAAGACCCTTTTTAAAAAATTCCTGATTTTTATTGGTCCTACCCCCTCATTTGGTTCCATCTGAGTAAAAAATAATTATTGTGAAGTTTGAGCTCATAATTTTAACATTTAGAGGTAGCTCAACAGCCTCAAAGTTCTGTGTTTTTCCATTTTATGCTATAAATGCAGATAGAAATAAAATTGACGCTATTAAAAGTATATAATTTATTTAATTAAAATTGCCAGCATTTTGTAAGTTAAAAATAGTTACATAATAATAATATTTCAACAGTTATGTATATGGCTTTCCTTAGTACACATTACAAACTCTGCTTTTTACATCCGGGATAAGCTCGTCAATGTTCTGCGACAACTTGCAACAAGAATTGGAATTGTTCTTCATTGCGTGTCATTTCCCATTAAACTCTTTTATAAGGGCTATACCCCTTTCAGCATTATCATTAACCACTGAAATTCCTTGAATAATCCTTTTTGCTTTCTTAAAATCCTCCTGAAGCTCCCAGATTTCTGGATCTACATGAATGAAGGTATCAGGTAAACCCATGCTTTGAAAAAATGAAATTGACCCCTTTGTCACAAGTTCTTCAAATTTCATATCCATTAAATGTTTTAGCAAAATCTTAGGGCGCTTCACCACATTATTTTTCCCGTTTACTTCATTCATCGCCTTCACCATCTGTCTTTTAATGCAGTGTGGCACTTTATTGGCAAAAAGGGCTAATGCCACGAGCTCTTCTGACAAATACCACAGGTGATTAGCAAATTTCTGCGTTGCAGTTTTGCTTATGTTTTCATCAATCTTTTTATACTTCAATAAAGATTTCATTAAAATCGTTATACTGTGCATTTTGAGGCATAAAAGCAGTCATCCAAGCCTTTAAATACACATGTACAACAAATATGCATATTTTTTGCAGTCCCTTTTCTTCTATTGACGTGATGGTAAATTGACAGCTAAACATCTATATTTTGAAAGAATACAAAATTTTGGACATCCATCTAGCATGTTGCATAGCCCCAGGTGCTACAAATTTGATACCACGTGGAGGAGCTTTACCGAGAAACATTAAGCATAGTTCAAGATATTTTCAATAATCATCTCTCGCTTGCGTGTCATGTAGTAATCTTTCAGCAAATATACTATTGTAGCAGGGTAGTGGAACCTTGGAACAGTTTACCCAAAGAGGGGGTAATGAGCAAGGGAGTAGATAGTTTTAAGAGGGCCATTGATCTTCACTGGGGATTGTAAATGGACTAGGACCAGTCTAGCTGGGCCCAGAGCCTGTTGCTGGTCGTTACTTTTGTATTTGTATCATCCCTTACATCTGTCACTTGGCATGCTCAGTTATTTTAAAGTAAAGAGACATATGCATTTCAAAATTAAGTGCAAACTGCCATTCTAACAGTGGGGAAATCAAAACCAAAACAATTAAGAATACTTACATAAGCAACAACAAGTCGAAAATTTATTCAATCACGACTGTTAAAGGAATAGATTTTATGTATTTACTTGTATTTACAAAAGTATTTTCATAATGACTATTGTTAAGTCTCTATATAAAATAGCAATTTTATAAAGCAATTGTTTTCTTGTTAATAAAAATAGCAATTGTATTTTACCTTAGTGAGGTCAATGGTCGTGTGTCGTAGGCGTTCTATTCAGGAATGATGAAAACTTTATCTGCGTTGAGCTACCTCTAAATATTATCGAAATGTTCTCAAATTTTGTCTGATTTATTTTTTAATACATTGGAACAAAATGGGAGGGTAGGACTCAAAAAATTTTCACCTTCGAAATTTTGGACCACCCTACTGTGCACGAACTAATGCATATTACTTATTTCTGAATCATATAACAATAAAAGTAGCTAACAGAAGAAAAATGACTTATGCTAAATTTACTCCATTAAAAGTGATAGAAATGAAATATTAGAAATAAATAATGAAAAACACCCTAATTTAAAATCCACATATTGTAACTATAATATAAGAAAGTAAAGAGTGATTTGAGGCTGCATTTACTATTTTGAAGACTTTAGTTTGTGTTAATTGAAAATATCGGATATATATCAAAATATCGGATATTTTCGTAAACATCATGATATTTTCAAACCCTGTATTTCATGCAGTAGATGAATGTATTCAGCTTACTTTTAAAACTAAGATAAGTTCTCTTTCTATTCAATAAATTTTTAAGATTTATAAATAGGTTATAATGCTTAGATAAGAAGTGATTTTGTTTTATGCTTTGCCTAAAGATAAGGTTTCCATCATCATGTACAATTTTAGTGTAAAATAATATGTTGAACATTTTATTTTCTTAGTTATATTAACTAGTCATGGTGTATAAGAAAAACTGCAAATTTTATTTTGTTCTGAACTAATTTTGGAGTGAAAGCAATATTGCAAGAGTGAAAATCTGTTACACACATGTAAAAAGGGATCTATGTAGTTTTGCCTGTTGAAGTTAAGATAGTATAATGCAGTGCAGTTAAACTCAAGGGCGCCCATATAGGGAGTAAGTGGGGGCTCAAGGCCCCCCCCCCCCTCTAGAAATGAGAACTTCCTTGCTTTTAGTACTTTTTTCTTTGCAAAAATCGAAAAACATTTCTTTTCCAACCATTAATGAATGAGTTCTTGAAACTGTCAAACTTTAATATTTCTAATCTGTACTGAAATCGGTTTCCATGGAGAAGATGTGTTAAACCGTGGGGAAAATTTCTGAGCGTCCCCCCCCCCCCTTAAAATTTTGCATGGTTAAATTTTGCGCAATACGTTCTAAAAATGCAAAATTAATTTATAAAAATAAAATAAACTGATTTTAATTAATGATTTTGTTAAAAAAATTACTTGATTTAAATCATGATTTAAATCAAGCTGATTTAAATCAACAAACCCTGATGCAAATTAGGTGAAATTTTTAAACACATTAAATACATATAAAAGTAATAAATAAATTAACCCAAAAAATTTTCAATAGACTGCGAAAGATTCGAAAAAATCTTCAACTTGAACAAATAGCACTAACTTTTTAAGTGTTTATTCATTTTGTTTTATTTGCTCACTGTAACAAGGAAGAGAAATGTACATTTAGAAAATTAACATTTTATCAAAATGATAAATAGCGTAGCAAAATGTGTCATAGCTTATATTAAATTATTTTTTAAACATCAATGTAATTAAAATATTAACAGGATGCAAAAGGATTGTGAACCTCAAAAACAGAAACCAGCTTTCTGTAAAGCACGCATTCTTTACCCATATAGTATTTTTTTTTCTAGAATTTAAAAATTCAATAAATCAAAAACCTATTAAAAATACACGAAAAGTGCGAGAAATGTCAGACCAATTGTCAAACCAAATATCAGATAATTGATCATGCAAGAATTTATGCTTGTTTCAAAAATAATGTCCTCAGTCAGCAGAAAATTAAAAAGCAAAATAGTATTGATATTTGTTCAGAATAAGAGTTAAGCAACAAAAATTGTAATTGCAAACACGAACCACTTACAAAAGTTTTCGATCGAGAAACAAAACCTATACATTATCTAACTCGGCCGGGGGGGGGGGGGGGTGCACATTTTTTATTGTAAATCTGTTTATTTTATTTCCTTTACTTTTTTTAAAATAATATTTTTCCAAGAAAAATTTTGCAAAACTAATTTTTTCTGAGAATATGAAATGGATTTTTACAAATTTTGGATTTTTTCTTTAAAAGTAGAGGGATCGGCCTGTTCAGGAGTTCATTTTATATAAAAGTATTGAAAAAACTTTCTCACAGTTGATATCAAAGAGCCCATTGGTTGAAAGCGATGTAACCATTAGGATGGTTCAAAAATACATGTAAAAAAAATGTTTCTCCTAGATAACAGGACACCCCTCAATACTCGATATTTTTAGACTTGTGGATAGCAATAGACTGCAAGAATTTTAGCTTCCTATTTCAACTGAAAAAGGGTGCTCAACTCCCTCCCCTAAACTTCATCAGTATGATGAGGGGGGTTAACAAAATGCACTGAAGTGAAAAAACAATGCTACACATTATAATATAGACGCGTAATATGCATAGACATTGCAATAAAATAATTATTTAAAAAAAAAAGCAGCTGGGGAAATTAGATGTTTCTAAATTTATAGCATATGAAGGGGTCACTGAGCATCCTCTTAAAATTTGAGTAAGGAGCTAAAACAGGGTGGCAACAGGAACTGTGAAAAAAAGTTCCCTGACTTTTCCCTGATTTCCCTGATTAAGTTCACCAAATTTCCCTGATTTACGTTACCAATGATAATGGTTTTCTTTCTTTGCTCTACTTGAAATCCCTTGTATGTTTGTATAAAATGCAGTATTTTAAACGTTTTAAGTTATGTAAAGTTGTAGAACTAAAGAGAAAATTACAAAAAAAAAAACTTTACTTCCAGAAACTACTTAGCATAAGAATTTAAGAAACTATTAAAATTACTTTTAAAAACATGTGTATTTATGATAGTTCAAAATAATTTCAATTACTTTTTAGTTCTAAGTTTTCAAACAGTATAATAATTGTTGCAAGAATAACAAGTAATAGTGAAAGAATAGAAGTAATGTAGTTATTCTTATATAACTAATTGACATATTTATGCAAAACAGATGAAACCATTTGACAACCATTCATAGGGAGCTTTTCTCTAATCAAGGACATAGGTTTTAATGAATGAATACAGCATTTTTAACAATAAAAAAATAAAGATATTTACTTAACTACACAAGTTAACTCTATTTCAAATGATTTCAGTATGTAACGAGAAAAAATCTTAGATTGCTTTTGTAACAAACAACTTTGAAATGCAAGGGGGAAAAAGGAAAAAAAAAGCAATTAGTTAATTTCAAAATATATAAAAGAAGAATACAACTTGGTTATAAAATTAAAGAATCACTAAAGTCTGAAGAAAAGAAAACCTTTATAATCTGCGGTGACAACAAATAGTATAACGGCAAAAAACAAAGCTTTTTTAATTGAAAGTTCAATTTTAGCAATGAAATTAAAAACGCAAAGAAGTAATAACTTTTAAGCTTTTATAGTATTAATTCAAAAACCAAAGATTTCTTCTTGAAATGTGATTATAGTACGCTAATTACTTCGAGACAATGGAATAAAGGCAAAGGAGCTAAGGCATAATTGAAGGCTTCCTCTTTGCCTGTATGGTTGTTTATTTTATGTAGCATTGAAAGCGTAAAAAGAAATTTCAAGCTAGGTAAAATAAACAACCTAACAGACACAAAAGCGATCTTAAGAAGTTCATCCTGTGGTTAATAAGTAAGATTCAATACTTTGACGTTGAGGAAAAAAGATGCTCAAATATGCGGCAGTGTATAATCGCACCTCATTAATTTTATTTTTATTATTTTTTTTTCTTGAACAGATAATTCGGCGGAAAATGCGTAGGGAATTAAGAGTACTTAATTTTGTAAAGCAAAAAAAAAAACTTCAAAAAATCAATTTTCTTTGATTTTTTGTTATTTTTTCAAAATTCCCTGATATTTCCCTGACTTTTCCCTGATTAATAAAGTTCCCTGACTTTTCCCTGATCTCCCTGATTTCCCTGATCTGTCGCCACCCTGTAAAACTTTTTACAGCATAATACTATTAGTAAGTCTAAAAAAATAGGGGTTGTCCTGGACTCTAGCTGGGAAAAAGTTTTTTTTTTAACCACCCTAATGACCATGTTTGTGAAGTGAATACATTGCCAGCAAGGGCGGATTCAGGGGAGGGTCAAAGAGTCAGCTGACCCCCCTGTGACAAGAATTTTTTTACGACTATTATAAAACTTCAATTTTTTGAATCCGAAAAAATAATTCATGGAATCAATATTAACTTCTTTCCAACTACTCGATAGCTGTAATCTCATATACAGGGCTCCCAAATGGTCCGCTTTTCCCGCCAAAGTCCGTTTTTTAGGGTTAAGTCCGCTTTTTAACATTTTGGTCCGATTAGTCCGCTTTTATATAGTTTTTACTTCAAAATCAGATTTTAAAAATTTTCCATTACGTTAAAAGATACCGTACACCCAAACACACGGCCGCGGCGCCTTAACTTAACTTTCCCGTATTATTTCGCTTTAGATTGACGTTATTACTCTTCCTTCAACCGCTGCAGCATGGAAATCCATAAAAAAGAGGTTTGCGGAAGGAGTTATGACGTCGAATCGCGGAGCAGGGTGCTACCGATATTTCTCGGAATTTCAGCCTCGCCTTTCCAATAACGAATGAACTTTCCGATCTCGGATCTCGATAACTCGAATATTCCTTTATCTCAAAGTTTTCATTGGATCCCAAGCTCTTGAGACTTGTGGAAACTTCCCATAACTCGGAACGTTTTAGCCGGTCCCTTGGGACTTAGAGTTGTCGCGCGTTGACTGTATAACGCTGCTATGAACCACCCCTTTTGCAAATGAATTCGGAAGTAATTTCGTGGCGCGTACGCCATTTCTTTTTACAGGCGCATATGTTCGTAAATTTTACGCCCTTGAAAAGTTTCTGAAAAAAAGTTTTTTTTTCCAAGTGTTTGAAAGAATAGAAAAAGTATGAAAAGTTTATTGCTTGAATTCTTTCAAAAATCATTGCAAGCAATCTGAAGCATACTTTTAATTGCTTTTTAATTTTTTTAAAAATATTTCATGAGTGAAATTTTCTGAACATAGGTTCGATATACAGTATCGCGAAAAATTGCTTTCGTGTTTGAGGTTTCAATCCTTTTGCATCTTGTAAATCTTTTGATGTTTTTGACAGTAGAAAGTTATTTTGACATATACTACTTTAGATAAGCTTATTTTTCGTTTAATTTCAATAATTAACGAAGGAATTAGTTTGGAAACCATGACAACATTGAACTTTGACTTCGCGGAAAACTGCTTCTCTCGTTTGAAATTTCAGTCCTTTTGCATCTTGTAAATATTTTGATGTTTATGACAATAGGAAGTTATTTTGACATACACTACTTTAGATTAGCTTATTTTTCATTTAATTTCAATAATTAACGAAGTAATTATTTTGGAAACCATGGCAACATTGAACTTACTCAGACTTCACGGAAAATGAGTTTTAGTGTTTGAAATTTTAATCTTTTTGCATCATGAAAATATTAAAATATTTTGCCCAATCGAATGTTATTTTCCCAAATGCTACCTTAGATTAGCATGTTTTATGTTTAATTTAGTAGAAAATAAATAAATTTATTTCATGGGAAATATGCCAAAATTGAACTTGGTTTGTGAAAATTTGCTTATTTGAGCTTTCAACCGTTTTGCATCTAATAAATATTTTTATATTTTTGGCAATTTGAAGTTGCTTGGACATGTTACATTAGATTAACTCGTTTTAATTTTTTATTTAAATAACTAAAAAATTAATATATTTTTTTAAATTCAAATTTCTAGTTTTGCAAACTTAATATTAATTATTATTAGCTTATTCTCGGTTATTGCTGTTTTTACAAGGGGGGGGGGATATTAAATGTAAACAATTGAGTGCATAACATTTTAACTTAGTGTTTGTATTTAAAACAAAGTTGAATTATAAAATTTTATAAAGTTGAATTTATGTACATCATTTCATTGTCATGATGCCTGCTAAAGAGGGGAATTAGTCCCCCCCCCCTCCATAAAAGTTCAATGCACTCATGGTCTTGCAACCATGGAGGGTTTTTTTTTTTAAATCAAAGTTTTATGATTCTTGAAAATATACTTTGAATATGAAAATTGCAAAACTAAGCCTCATGTGATCTGCTTCTCTTTGTGATTAAGCATTTCAGACATTTTTAGGAAAACTTTCAATACAGTAAATCTTTTATCAAAGTGTCTCTTGTAGAAAAAGCAGTTTGTTTTCCTATACTTTTTATATTACTTTCTTTTATTTATATGTTGGCATTAAATGAAATCTGCATGTAATATTTATAGTGCGAATTTAGGGTAGTACCTTGAAAAACATTTTTTTACACTTGAAAAGTGCTTAAATTTTTTTCTTCCTAAATGGTATGAACCCTGTGATAAGAGATTAAATTTAAAATTCAAATATAAAATAATTTTATTATAAACTCAGTTGTAGCTTTGTTTAAAATCAAAACAATATTATTTAGGTTTCAGTGTGAGTCAAGAGGAAGTGCAAATTTCTCAACAAATAGTTAGATGGGAAAAAAATTAGAGACTGAGGAAAACAACAAGAGAATAACATTTTTTTGTTTGGTGTATGATAACGCTATTAAGAAGCATTACAAGACAGAAAAACATAAAAATAATTTTAAACTTAATAAAGATGAAGCATAGCTTCATCTATACTTCAGTGAGACTACCAGCATCCCTGGTTCAAGTCCAAATGTATCATTATGCCTATTTAGTTCTAAAGAGGCTGCCTTAAGTGCTGAACTAAGTGCCCCCCCCTCATCCAAATATTTGTGTAAATAATATTATTCAATGGATGAAAAGATCAGTTTCACAGGTGATAAAAGAATTGTATCTCTCATTATTATAGTTAATTAACGAATTATCTTCACGAATTTAGCAGCAGGCAACTAATTTGCCTTTTGGTGCTTCCCTTTGTTTAACTATGAGTGGTCCTCCCAAGGTCCTCTTTTTAATTCTAACTGGTCCTCTTTAGTCCCCTTTTTGATTGAAAATGGTTCTCTTTTACCCTTTTCTGGAGCTAAAATGTGTTGGGAGCCCTGCATATATTTCGCAGCTTATGATAATGTGACCAACCTGTCTGCCTAAAGAAATGGACAGTTGAGTTTTGATAAAAACTTGAGGGAATACAGTAAAACCCCTCCTAACTGACACCCCTCTTATGTGGACGATTTTTAATTCCCCAGTTCCAAAGTAAATAACATTATTCAACCCCTGTTCTGTGGACACCCCTCTATGCGGACAAAAAAAAATGTCCCATTAGTGTCCGCATTAGAGGGATTTTACTGTATGATCCAGTGAGCAGTTTGCACCATTAAAAATTTAGGGGGGGGGGTTGAAACGGTTTTGCTCCTATTTGGGGGGGCGGGGGGTGCACATCACCCTTCAAGAAGAGGCACCTCTGCTTAGCAATAATTTTGCGTAGGAGGTATAGTTGGCCATTGAAACTTGAAACCCCCTTACGAAAATTTCTCGATCCGCCCCTGGTTGCCAGTCCTAATTTCCGGAGTTGTTTTGGCGATATTCTAAGTGGACTGTAAGTTTTGTTTTTAATGATGACTAATTGCTTTTAGAAAAAGACTTTATAAACTATTTACAAATATTTA
This sequence comes from Uloborus diversus, assembly GCF_026930045.1. NCBI lineage: Eukaryota > Metazoa > Arthropoda > Arachnida > Araneae > Uloboridae > Uloborus > Uloborus diversus. Next base: position 5,445,170 of record NW_026557876.1, on the reverse strand, counting down.
CAACATGATTCCAGTAATCATTTATAGCTAACCAATATAGCTGTTCAAAATTTAGGGACGAATACCCTGTTGCAAAAGAAAGCTATGCTCCGTTGCGGGAGCTCTACAAAAACACAACCATATTCGAACAAGTCGGCGAACAAGCTAAAACCAAAAACAACTAGGCGCGCATGCTGCTTTGAGTTGTTCTGCGGAGTCTCGCAGACGATTTCTATAGTTTGCTAAACAATCAAGTCTTGTCTGTAGAGTAATGACGCAACAGGAGTCAATCGCTCATTACCCCAACTTTTCCAGGTTTTACTGTGATATTTCAACGTTCCGAGTACTCCCGTTTTTCTTGATTTCTAGAGTGAGTGGCCACCCTGCGTTAATTCTTATTACTGTACTAGCATTCCCGTACCCGGCATTGCTCGGGTAATGGAATTAGCAGGGGTTAACAGTGCTTGGTGCACCTAGTTTCGAAAATTCCCTATAATAATTACTTATTACCTATTACTTTTTCTAATTTGGGGAGGATCCCGGGGCCCCTGGACTCTTTACATATATGCCTTTGTCCTTAATCGATCTTTAAATGTTATTAATGATCCTTTTAAAGTATTGATTATCTTTGCAAACACAGGCCATCCACATTTTATTGATATACCTATGTTTAAGCAAGAAGTTGTTTTGTCGGATGTCTTTTCATCCATAAGCTCATTATTTTTTGCATTGAAAAAGGCGTTCCCTGTAACGCCGAAACACATGTCTGCTGTAATTTACAAATTTGTGCTTCTTCTAACGTTGTTTTGTCTTACTTTACTGTTCAGCACAAAGGTATTTATTTATCTTAAGAAGTTCTTTTTATACAACATTTTCAGTTTTTTTTTTCTGGTGCTAAAATTATTAAGCTGCTTGATGAACTGACTTTGGAGCAAGCTACATAACATTGGCCGTGTGAAGAAAAGTCTTCTCTTAAATCGATCCCTGCTACTTTTAATGTCTGTCCTTGTGATTTATTAATGGTTATTGCAAAGCAAACTTTAGGAAACTGCACTCTTCTAAATTCAAAAAGATAGTCCGCCTGTGATGATGTTCTTAAAAACTTCGTTTCTAGTTTTGAAAAAACGAAAGCAAAAGACAGAAACATTATGATTTGACTTGAGAAAAGCCTCGAAGAACCACGTGAGAAACAAAAACAAATTTATAGTTCGCTATCGACCAAAAGTTAAGATGAAGTACTGAATAATGATTTGAATTGAGGAAAGCCTTCCAAAATAAGGGATTTGAATTTCAATGACAGATTTTAATTCGCAGAAATTAAGAGATTTTAATTAATTGCTCCTGAACTAATTGAGATTTCGAAAAATCCTTTCTTAGTGGTTACTTTCGTAATCATGCGGACATGCCTGCCAAATTTCAAGTCTGAAGCTTCAGCGGTTTCGGCTGTGCGTTGATATATATATATATATATATATATATATATATATATATATATATATATATATATATATATGTATATATGTTATCTCAAGACATTGATTTTTATATATTAAGATTACTAATGCCTTTACTTTCATGATAATTGTTGAAATTATCTGTAAAATTTTACTTTTTCTTCACTCCTGAAAAATGAAAGATGATAAGACAAATAATACTGGCAAAATTTGAAAATAGCATGCAATCACTTCTCTTGCAAAATGCACTGGGCACACGGTAAGCAAATCACTAGGTCAAAGAAATGGATAAATTTCTTTCGAAATAAACCAAAGGGGGAAAAATTCTGTGACTTTGTAACAAGTAGCAATGGGTTAGATGTGGAATGTTTGCACTTTGTCAAAGGATGGAATTTGTCTGCTTTTTTTAATTTTTATTTTATTTTATTTATTTTTTTTATTAATTTTTTTTGCTTGTTAAAAAAAAATATTTTGGCTTATTTTTTAGTTTGAGTATGTACTAACGAGTTGCCTCGTTCGAATAAAGGTTATCACTTGGGGATTCTTAAAATGCCAAAACTCACTTTTTTTTGAAGGTTTTAGATACAAGCTTCCCTTAAGTTTTTTTTTTTTTTTTTTGAAACAACTACAGTGAAACCTGTGTATAACATTACTGTCTATGACAATAAACCTGTCTATAACAATATTTCCCTTGGTCCCAGCAAAATTTCAGCATAAATAATCAAACTGTTTATAACGATAACCTGTCTATAACAATATTTTTTAGGTCCCAATAGTTGTTGACAGGTTTTACTGTATACTAAGTGGTTTTGAGAAGTGGATTTTCAGAGCTCATTTTCTGGATCAATTTGTTGTATGATTTTTTCTTATTATTTTAATATTTGTAAGCATTTAAATATTTTTATCCTGTTATCATAGCTAGATAATATGGAAGCATGCCGTGTGTGGATACATTTGATGCTGTGCAGATACTTTGGCTGTAGATATGTGCATTGGCTGAAAATTGTTCTTAATAATATCCATGTTAAACACTGATTATCATCAAAGTTTGAAGATCAATTAATGAAAAATGTTCATTATTGCTTTCATGAATACGTGAATATGTGATTGAAAGCAAAAGGTATTTTTCTTTCTAAAAATTTTGCCTATCCACTGCAGGTTGATTTCAATTCCTGCAGATAGTTTTGAGCTATGTGCGCAGATACTTATTATTTTTATCTTAGTGTACCTGTTATGAATAAAATTAAAATAGAAATGAGTGCATTAGCAACTAAATAAAATTCACCCTTTTTAGTGAAATTAATAGCTTTGTTTTTTTGATCATTCTTTTTATTTGTTGGCATTAATATTATGTTTTTCTTTTTAAATCTTTTTTAGCTGCAATAAAACAGAATCCATTTTCAAAAGGAATTGCAGTCGAGGCTGTTGAGAATACCATTAAGGATTGGTTGAAGCATGCAAGTTTTCGATATAACTATTCACATAAAAAAAATAAGTCAATTTTATAAATATGACCTAAAAAATCTTGAAAATCCTTCGATATCATTACTTTTTTTTTTCAAGCACTTGAAAGTCCCAGGCAATTTGACTGATAAGCAACAATCTTTTGAAATCACCTGAAGTGATGGGTGTGGTAAAAAGTGTGATGGAAAAAGCTCTTCCTACCAAAAACAGTGAAAAACTTAGAGTAAAGAAATTAAGATACAGATAACATGCTATAGGGGAGAGTGTTGTACCTTGGGACACTGCTAATTTCTGAGAATCTATTTTTAGCAGCCATGTTTTTGCAATCTCTAATAGTAACCTTCATCACCAAATGCTTCCATAGTAAAAATCAGCATCAAATGAGTAAAATTGATGATTTTGTGAGATAAAAAAAATTTCATGACTCCGAAGTAAATATTATTTTCATTTTTAATTCATTTTGTCTTTATATTTGTAAATTTAATCATCTGAATTTTATTTTGTTATAAACGAGAAGTACTTTAAATATTTTGTTAACGAGAAAATAATGGTAGTGCATCTTGATTGACCATCATTTTGGTTTTGCACAAACCATGTGGTGATTGTACCTTGGGACAGCCAAACATTTTGTACCTTAGGACATGTTCCAAGGTACACCATATGCATGGTTCTTAATAATTCAGATATGTTTATTAACATGAAGCAATGTTCTACTCTTATGTAGTCTTTTAAACACATTTAATGTTAGATAATAATTCATAATTCTTTATTCATAATTAGTTATTCATGATTTAATTCCCTACTATTTGAAAAAAAAAATTCTTGTTTTCTGGTGCAAAATTGGTTTAAGTATACAGTCGTCCTTTGCTACTTCGCTCTTCAACTTTCGCGGCTTCACTACATCGCGGTTTTTTCTAGTTTTTTTTTCAAATATAGTAAATAGCAGGGGTCGAAGTGGTCCTATATATCCTATATTTCCTATATTTTCAAAAAAAGTATGAAAATCGTCCTATATTTCCTATATTTTTGGAAAATGTCCTATATTTCCTATATTCCTGTTTTTTATCCAATTTATTTCTTTAAAACAACAGTAAACAAACTATCTGACTTCGGATTTTTCGTCGAAAGTACTTGTACAAACGAATTTGCAAATTAAAAAACACAACTCACTAAATCCTGCAACAGGCATCTTCTCTCATTGGCTACAGCAAAATGACGTCACTGTAGTGGGTGGAGTTTCGAGAACGAATTCTGAAGTTGGTTTTAGAATTTTGCGTTTGGCAACATCAGTTTGTTTTGTTTTCCAGCATGGTTTTTTTTTTGGTTTTGTTTTCGTGGTTTTTGTTTTTGCGGGTATTTTTTTGTGTTCAGTGCATTTTCTGATCGGAATGTTATAATAGTCTTTTTGCAACTTTTCTTTTTGTGGAATTTTATAGAACAAAATATCTGAATGTTTGTGCTACAAATCATTGGTTATTTCCTGTTAGTTCTCAACACAAAGACTGTTTTTATTTATTTATATAAGCTATGTTTGTGACACTTCTATCCCAGCAAAAATTGTGAGTTGCTGTGTTAATTATCAATAAATTTCACTTTGTTCTTTTTTTTTTCTACAAAGTACACTTTTTTCAAAAATTATTCTTTCAACTACAAGAAAGTCATTTCAGGTGTAAGTTATAATTTTGTTTGAAGGTTTTTTTTAAAACAAAATCATTGATAAGAATAAACAAATAATATGCATGTATTATTTCTTTTTCCATAGCGAAACTATTCATATAATGTGTCCTATATTTGTCCTATATTTTTTGTGGAAAATGTCCTATATGTGACAAGTCGATCACTTCTACCCCTGAAATAGCCTTTTTTATGTGCTCGTGTAAACTTTTTTCTACAAAAGAATAACAAAGTATATGTCTTTTAAGTAAGGTATGCTTTTTAGTAAGGTCTGAGGGGCTAGTTGTACTAGTTGAGGGAGTGGGGATATAAAATCGCCGATGAAAGTGTGGAGAATCCCATTTTAACCGTTAAGCACTAACTGGAAAGTATAAATCACTGCATTATTACTAGGGGATAATACATCTGTAAATGGTGTTCAACAGTGTACTAGCTTTTTAAGTTGTACACGTAAATGTAGAGGGAAGACGGGGGCACCTACGGTCACTAACGGGCAATTGATTCTTCATCAAACAAGTTGAGGTTTTTTCATAGATTAGTAGTAGTGTATAAGAACTGCGTGTGTGTGTGTAGTTTATTTCCCAATAATTAACAATATGATATCTATTATTTCTAACATATCTAATTTTCTCATATTTTGTGAAATATATTAAGTAACAGAAATGTAATGGTGGCTAAGGGTGCTGTTTCATGTCTAGGGGTCTCTAACTATGATAAAAACCTATTTAAATCGCCGTAAGTAAGTTTTATGCGCTCTAACTAGAAAAATATATACAGAATCCTACTTTGCGGCAATTCAGATATCGCGGTCAAGTCTGGAACGAATTAACCGCAATAAACGAGGGTTGACTGTATGGCTGTTTCCTGATTCATGAAGACTTTCCCATAGTGCAACGCGATGTGTCCCAAGGTACAATAGGATGTACCTTGGGACAGCTTGGAACTTTTACTTTAAATGGATGGCAATATTTAATTTTCAAACTGTCTGAATTAAAAAAAATATATTGCATAGAAGTATGTACGGGTATTTTAATGGGACTTTTAGATTTAAAATTTGATTCAAATAACTGACGTTAAAAATTAAAATATGAAAAGTGTCCCAAGCTACAACACTCTCCCCTATTAAGAAATTTGATGCTGGATGTTGAACTAGCCGGTCTCAAGATACATTGGTACAAAACATTACATTATTGAATCTTAATTGGTTGTTAATTTAAACTTATGTATTGTTGCAAGTTTATTAAGCTTGTTTATGAAATTACATTAAAACTTGAATTGAAATGCAGACCAATCCACCAGCTTATTTTTTATCATGAATCTTGCAAAGCAACCTCTAGCATAACCCTTCTCATTTTTTGCTGATTTATCCAATAACTGCAGCTGCAATTTCATCTCCTTTGTACCATACTTCCCTTGTTATCTCTTTTAAATTTCTTTACTCTTTGTTGATTATTTTTTGTACATATTTTAAATTTTTGAAAGACATTTTGTATTTAATGTGTACAAAGTTTTGTATTGTGTATGTGTGCATTTTACATTTTAAAAACCATTCTAGGAGAAATATATTGTTGTGCCTAAGTTGCACAAACTTATTTGCTTTATCTATAGGTACATAATTATAATATTAATTCGTTTTTTTATTAAAATATACTGATTTTTAAAGTATTAAATTATATTGTAGTAGCTCGTGATATAAGAAAATACTTGCCTCACAAGAAATGCTAGAAACATAAGTTAATCTATGTTAACTATAATATACATAGAGAAACATATGTTTTTAGTAATTTTTGTGTGGCAAGTATAAGAGTATTTTTATATATATCACCCATAGTCTACACTTTCTAAAGATACATAAAACATGCATTTTTTTCCATTTGATACTGAGCATATTTATTTGGAAAACTTATTAAAGTTGTAATTATGTATCTGTAAATAAAGCAAATAAATTACGATACTTTGGCACAAAAATACATTTTTGCTAGGATGGTTACTTAAATACAAATCTATTAAGTTTGTAATCTACAATTTTTTTCAGTATTGAAGTATCTTTTGCCGAGATTTTTTATTTAATACGTAAAATCATCCAAGCAAATATGAACTGGAATAAATGTTGTAAAGTTCTCGATATTTTGAACTTCATCCTAAATATTCTAAAATGATCATATTTCATGCCTGCCAACTATACTGGTTTTTTCTGTAGTTTCCTAGATTTTGAGCATTCTTCCCGGTTTCCTGATTTTTATTTAAAATCTAAATCTTTAGATAAATCCCTAAATTTATGGAATTTAAAAAAAAAAAAAACGTAAAATGTGTTTTTAAAGATTTTCCAGACGCATGAACTCCATGGTTTGAAAGCTTCCTACTAAAATTAAAATTTTAGTACATCAAATTCTAGCAACATTATCAATGCTTATTAAGTTTGATAAAAAAATAAGGTTTAACTGTATATTAAGCATTAATTTAACTTTATTCATGGCCCCACTTAATTCTTACAGGCCGTGACAATCGCTGAAACTCACGGCAACAAAGGGGGCGCTACAGGGAACCCCAGTCTCCATTTCGTTGCCGTTGATTGGTAGATGCAGGGATTCCTATCAGCCCCTCTTGCGGTCAAAATGGGCGACGTCCAATCAAAAAGTAGCAAACTTTAAAACGTTGACATTGATTGGTGGTTGCATGAGCGGATCACTGTTGCATCGGTTTAACACAGAAAAGTCAGAAATCGTCAAGGTCCGTTAAGCCTCAGCGCCATCTAGTAGAGCCATGCTTTATTCTTCTGTTTCACATTTCAATTAATATTTTTATGCATTTATGAAGTATAAAACGTTCATATGATTGCATTTAAAGGGATAGTAAAAAATCTAGATTTTTCCTTAGGAGGTTGGCAGGCATGTGTTTTACCCTGCATTTTTGCAGAAAGAAAGAAAATTCCACTGAAGTAGATTCAAACTTTTTTTTACTAGTCTTATTCACTTACTGTTTACTTCTTGAAATTTCTATTGATGCACATGTGGCACTTGTATGTGGTATCATTTGTCTGTGAAGAATGGAGTTGTTTCCTTCAGTCAAAAGTAATACTTTTAGTCACTGAAATTGATAGAATAAGCGAAAAAAAAAAAAAAAAAAAAACAGAAAATACTTTCATTTTCCCAACAGTTATTTTTTAAAAAGAAGTTTGAAAATTTATATTGTTTCTATTAGAAACTTGTGTACAATATTTAAAATTTGTACCAAAATAAGTTTGTTTCATAATAAAGTATTTATATGATGCAAATAGTTTTCTGTATTTCTCTTTTCATAAGATTGAAGACATGCTTCAAGTGAGCACTACAAACTTTGAACTTAAGCTGCTGTACTTTCCCTTCAAATATTTATATTTTTAGCATCCAAAATTTACTTAAAATCAGACAGTTGCTTGCTTTGATTTGCCAACTTTTCTGCTTTGATGAAGAAAATTGGTTTGCTAACTTCCTCCCCTTGCTTAAGCCTCCCCTGGCTTAGAATTTTTATTTCCCGAATAGAACAAAAGGTTTTTTTTTCTTTTTCCAGGTGTATATGTAATACCAGTAATACACGTAAAGAGTGTACGTTTTCAATTTGCATGTTAATTTTCAACATTTTCATTGATAAAAAATTTTTAAACACCATTTTTTTTTTCAGAAGAGGAAGAGGTGCAGTCAATAACATCTGTAACAGAAACGAAGCATATGTTCAAAGTATTGGTGTTTATTTGTTGTTGATACTTGACATTTAGCTTTGAATACCCTCGGCAGAATTGGAAAAAAATCCTATTGCGGTTTCTAATCGTAGAGTGAGTTGCTTCTATCTTATGGAAACTGGGTGTCAAAACCATCTGTGCATTGACATCCATGCCTTAATGGTTTCACCAGTAGCGGATTTATAGTCTATTCAAGGGGGTGGCCGTTTAAAACCGTACAAGTCACCTCCAAAACCCATATTGTAGAGAGCTGCAGGGAGCTAATCCCCCCCCCCCCCTTGAGCTTTGAAAAGTTGTACTTTTCAGATGTTAGTGAACGTGTTTCAGTGGCGCCAGAAAATAGTTTTAGGGGGACATCTGTCATGTTTTCCCCATTTGATAGAGGGTCCGGGAGTCTTCCTCCAGACAAATTTTGAAATTTTAGTCCTAAGAACGCAGTTTTAGACTGTCTCTGGTGATATTACAGGTAGGAAATGTTTGAGGGGTTTTCAGCGGTAATTTTTAGAAATGAGTCTTAAAAACGTGAATATAGACATTTCATTGCCATTTTTGTTCTTTACCAAAGTGCGTGAAAAATGTTTTAAGTAAATACTTTACTTTATGGTTACTACCGGTTCCATGGCTCAGACTGCTCCATTAAAATTTTTAGGGAGTTGTTTTTAGGGATATTTTTTCCTCGCCGGACTGGCCAATCGGGTGATCGCCCGAAGGGCCGGTGGGTTGCAGGGCTTGTTGCGCTTTGTGGTTAAACTCCTTTTTTAAAACTTGTAACACTCCCTTAATGAATGCAAGTTTGATGGAGCGTCAAATTTGGTGGTGCCTGCAGCAGGTCTATGTTTAATACAGCCTTGGGACCTTGGAAGACAACCACAGGACCGAGGAGTGTCTTTTGATTTTCGGGCTCCCCTATGAGATTCCGATGCAGATCCTATAGTTCCTGACTAGGCTGAGATGGCCTCTCGACGTCCCTGAGTGTACTTCAGGGCCATCTTCAAAAGGGGTATAGAGGGTGCCCCCTTCCTCCTTCTAGAATTTCATTTTAACTACAGTTTCTTCATGTAGGCTTTAAACCCCCTCCTTTAGCAATTCTCGATATTGTGCTTTAACAATCCCTTAATTAAAAAACTAAATTTTAAGTTTAGTTATTTACTTGTTTTGAAGAATAAAGTTGAAGTAGCTAAAAAAAATGCATCGGAAAAAAAGCACTAATAAACTATTTGCGAAGTTTCCACAGAAAATTTTAGAGGAAAAAAAATAGAAGCAATAGAAGAAAATAGAAGTAATGCTTAGCTGCAAAGTGTTGGTAAGGTAAACTGAAAAGCTACTACAGAGGATTTGATTATAAATAAGACACCAAACCTACCTATCGTAACCACCCAGTCTTGCAGAAACAAATTCTTTGATTCTGTTTTGCTTGAAACTATGTTTTCCAAGGTAGGAAATACGTGTACCAAAAAAGACCCAGCAGGTATCTGAAACGAACATTCGAATCATCAAAAAAGCATTTTAATGTGACGTATTCGATGACACAGCAAGATATGTCCTACTTGTTGTAAGTCATATGTGGTACGATAAGCTTTTGTTTATTACACATTTATTAAATCGGCCAACATTAACTTATTACGTTAGACTTATGTCGGCCTCTTACGTTAGAACGTACGTTAAAGTGCACCGTCGGAAAACGGTTATCCAACGATTGGTTTCCAACGTTATCTCAACATTTTTCCAGCGCTGTTCCTACGTAAAATGCAACGGTGAACCAACCAATTCCAAACGTTATTCCAATGTAAATTACAACAGTTAAACAACACTTCTTAACATTATCCCAATATAAATTTCGACGCTTATCCAACAATTTTCCAACGTTAGCTGCAACGTTAGACTGATTATTTTCCGACGCTATTCTGATGAAAAATCAACATTTAAGTAACTATTTCCCAATGTTATTGAAATTTAATATGCGCAACCTTAATAGTGTGCTACCTCTGATTGCTTTCCAGCCTATTTCATTTGAATTTTTTATTATTTTCCCTCATCAAATCAATATACTTTACCAAATATATATCAAATCATTATTATTTTACAAGCGTAGAAATAGAAATACTAAAAATTAAAAAAATATGCTGAAGCATGGAAGTTCTTATATGCTAAAATAAATTAAAATATAGTAGAGAAATAGTTGCATCATGTATAGTACCTATAATTTATGTGACTTTTTGCCCTTTGTGACATCATAACCTTTATTGCTACCTCTGATTGCTCTCAAACCTGTTTCATTTAAAGTTTTTACTATTTTCACTCATTACATCAATATATTGTTTCAAAGAGTAAAAATGCTAAAAAAAAATAATAAAAAAAAAAAAAAAAATGCAATTTATCATTTCCCTATCATTTACAAACGTTTCAATAAAATATGAACAAAAATTAAGATATTTATAATTCTTACCTTTTATTTTTCTGAATAATTACTCGAAAATTATCTTCATAAGCATACATTAGTTTCTTTTTCAGAAAATATTTATTACCAGCAAGGTTATTCTCAAGACAGAATAAAATCTTTGACTTTAAAATTCTGCCACGAAAAATAACCTAGCTTGTTTGAAGGTTCAATTTTGCTTTGACCTGAAATAAGAATAAAAATTTAAAAAAAAAATCATACGCATACACATTCAGTTAGTAAATCTTCATAACAATTAAAATAACGTAGGTTAAACTTGAATATCATGAAAAGTACTTATTTTATTGTTTTGCCGAACTATATTATACTCTCCCATTTCATTCAAAAGTTCATGTTCATTGATTTTTTTTTTTTTCATTTTATTATTATGGAAGGAATTTTAATGTATTTTATCCATCAACGAGAAAAGTTCATTCAAAGACACAATTTTATTTCTATAGTAAATTGCACGTGTAATTTGTATGAGTAGCAAACTGTTTTTAAATATTGTGCGTTTAAAATTACCATCAAGGCTAAGCAAAGGAACAACACGAAATTCTGAAACAAATTCAAAGCATTCACAAAATTCTCTAGAAAACTAGTTAAAGCATCTATCAAAAAAAAACAAAAAAAAAACAAAATCAGTTCGAATGCGCAAAAATTTTAAGAATTTCGATACCCCCCAAATCGGGAGTCCCCCCCCCGTTAAAAAAAGAGAAAATTTATTGAAAGAAAGAAAAACAGTTGGAAAAATGAATTGATTTACTTTGGAAGACTTGAACTTGCGAGGATTGAACATTCGCAGTGAGCAAGTACGACACGTGTGAATCTGTATGTGACCCTGGAATGAAAAGAAAATGGCTATGCGCACTCCTCCCTCACCCCTTTCAAATCCTGGGTCTCAACAAGACTGCAGAGGCGCGGGGGGGGGGAGGCTTATGGGAGGCATTTACGCACGCTTCGCAGAACGCGCAAATCAGCAACGAGCATGCAATGAATGGGCATAAATGTGAAACAGGTTTGAAGGTTAGAAATAAGTTGGGAATGCGTTTAGTCGGATATAGGTTGGTTTTAAACCATCCTCCGATGCTTTGAATGATCGAATGAGCGTATGAAAAAAACCAATATCTAACCAAAACATATTTCCAACCATTGCGATGCATTTTCAACCTTTCTCCAACGTAAATCCGATGGTTTGTGCTACCTGGATGGTGGATCCTTATGATGCTGTTGGGAGAGGTAATTGAGTAATGCATTACGGAAGGAGAGGGGGTGACTAATGAAAATAAAATTTTAAAAATGTTTAAGAAATGAAGCATGATGTTTTTTTTTTTGAATAATGTATATTGCTCTAAGAGTTTGAATGAAAGTTATAAGTGTTTCGAGTATCACACACACAAGAATAAAGAAGTGAAAATAATAATAATAATTTCTACTAATATTCTGGATCCATTATCCAAATTAAATCCGTCAACTTTTTATTCATTTGATGACTCTTGAATTATTTTCAGTAGAGCCCTTTAGGTCCTCAATTGTATTTTTTTTCCAGAAAAAAAAATGTTGCAGTATCAAGATATTAATTTAATAATCTTTCCCTCACTATTGGACAACAAGATAAAGGGAACACCCAAAATCCCAGATCTGATTCCCCATTCGAAGAAGTTTTAGATTTTTTGGTGATTGATAAGGGAGGCTTGGAAGTCCTGCTCCAGAAAATTTTTGAAATTTAAGGGCATATTTCCGAAAAAACAATTGTTTACTATTTTTGGTTTCTTTATGGGAAAGGATGAGATTCAGGAATTCTCCACATTCATTTTTTGATATTTGAGCTGCAAAAACAATTTTCAATGTCTTTAGTGATGCTAAATACCAGGGGATTCAGGGGCTTTCCCTCGGAATTTTTTTTGGAATGGAAGTCCTAAAAACGCAATTGTAGACCAACTTTGATGACATAGCAGAATACAGTTCAGAGCTTTACCCCAGAAACTTTTCCATGTAGGAGTTCCAAAAACAGTTTTTAGATGATCTTAGAATGATGTTCAAAGATGAGGAAAGAAGGATATGAGGGCTCCTCTGAACATTTTTTGAAATTGAATTCCTGACTACGCAGTTGTAAGCCATCTTTTATGACGTAGGGGGAAGAACCAGGTTTGGAACTTTCCATCTGAAATTGTTCGAAATTGGAGCCTTGAAATGAGATGGTTGGCCATCTTTGTTAACTTCAAAGGAAAGGATGGGGTCAGGAGCTATCAATCAAAAACGTGGACCTCCATTGATGTGAGGGGAAAAGCTCGGGATCGGGGCTCTCCCCCTCTTTTTTTTTGGAACTGAAGTTCTAAAAACATAATTGATGACCCTCATTTGACATTTTCTAAAAAGTTTTTTCAAATTTGTTTCAAAATTAAAGCTCTAAAAATTCAAAATTTTGTCGTTCTTTGATGACATTGGAAAGAGGGTCTCCCCCTTGGAAAATTTTTTGCAGTTGGAATAGTTGTAGTGGGAGATTTTTTGTGATGCGTTGGGTTGGGGGGAGGGGGGAGTTTGGTGATCTTTTTCCGAAAATTTTTCGAATTTATAAACTTTTTTGGCCCGGGGTGGGGGGGGGGGCGATCGTCCCCTTTGTAGATCCCTTACTGATTTGAACTCATAAGACTAGTGCATTCGTTCCTGGCGAAGGCTTGTCATTGCGTGTTGACAAGCTCTGTTCAAAACCTTTTTTTTTCAGCGGAAATCCGTAGAAAACAACCTTGTTTGATATTCATATCTCTTAACTATACTCATAAGAAAAATAACCATCTAACAGAATGTTTTTTTTTTTTTCACAGAAAAAAATGTAAACAAAAAAATGCTTAATCACAACGCGATTTCACTCTCGGCGCGAATCGAGATCTCATGATCGACCAGACGACACTGAGGTTGCGTTCGACGAGGTTAACCGGTACATGGCCGGTCAACCGCAAGTTAAGCTGTTTCATTGGTTGATGGAACCACTTGACGTTTTTGACCAATTATAAGTATTTTTCACCTGCGTGTTATTCGTCTGCGCAAGGAACATATGATCAACCGAAAGCGTTCGATGAAGCAGTGGTTCGTGAACAACAGGTTAGTAACCGCTGACGTCATTGTTGTCAGGTGATCAACCACCGGTCGTGGTCGTCGAACGTAAGATGAGTTTCTAAGGTTGCTAAAAAAAATCGAGTAGTTGCAGACACTTCCATAAAAATTATCCTTTATGAAATAAAACCTCTGAACCAAATTCCAGGCCATGTTTACTCTTTTGAACACTCGCATTGGGACGTCATTGCTGTTCCGTGAACAATCGGCCGGTCGCTACCGGTTGAGCTCGTCGAACGTTAGCATTGCGGCAGGGCTGAACGGCACCCTCATTACTTCCGGCGGAAGTCTCATTTCTATTGCTTTTTTTCGTCGAATCGCTCAGTTTGATCGGTTATTTGATTGAATTTGTAAAAATTTATCAAAAATTTTAATGGCGCAAAACTTTCGGAAAAGGAGTGCATGTTGTTCTGCTTTCGGGTGCAGCATGAGGGCAGGAACAAATGCGATGTCAGAAATAAAGATGTTCAAATTTCCAAGGGATCCTGTTCGTCGAGCACAATGGATCAATGCTTTAAGGCGAAAAGATTGGATTCCTTCGAATAGCAGTGTATTATGCAGCAAACACTTTGTGGCAGGTATTTATGGGGAAAATTGCGATATGGTAGACTCTTGGCGACTTTTTAAACTGTCGCCAAATTTTTTGGCGCCAAAGCCTAGATGCTATTATTTTCGTTCTGCCGATGAGAAAAAAGGGAAAATATATATTTTTTGGGAAAATTGCGATATGGTAGACTCTTGGCGACTTTTTGAACTGTCGCCAAATTTTTTGGCGCCAAAGCCAAGATGCTATTATTTTCGTTCTGCCGATGAGAAAAAAGGGAAAAAGTATATATTTTTTTTACTAACCAACTGAATAACGAATGAAATAGTGTTTTTGAAACAGAATAAAAAAAAGTACACAGTAACTAATTTAAAAAATACTTCAATGCTCAAAAACACTAATTATCAACTAAGAAAACTCTCAAAATTACATTAAAATACTACCAAACTAGAACAATACTCAAAAAAAAACCCATTGGAACAGAGCAATTAATTTGAATAATTTAACTCTCAAAAACACTAATTATAAACAAATCTAAATAAACAAACCCTCAACTAAAAAAACCCTCAAAATTACGTTAAAATACCGTCATATTTATGAGCTGGAAACATTCCCCTAAAAATAATCAACTTCGTATCTGGGGGGGGGGCGAGGAGGGGGCAGGGCTGGTGGAGTCGACAGATACTTCCGGCGGAAGTCTTATTTGTATGGCTTGTTACGGAAAATTGTTTTGTTGATCCATTATTTGAATTCTTTGTTTTTATTTATCAAGGATAGTAATGGAGCAAAATTTTCGGAGAAAAGGTGGATGTTGTTCTGCTTTCGGGTGCAGCATGACGAAAGGAACAAATTTGCTGTCAGAAATAAGGATGTTTAAATTTCCAAGAGATCCTCTTCGTCGAGCACAATGGGCCTGCGCTATAAGGCGAAAAAATTGGTTCCCAACGAATAACAGCTTATTATGCAGTAGACACTTTGTGGCAGGTATTAATTAACTAAAAGCATTACCCTAATATCATTAGTCTTGTATTTCTGCTGTACTGTGTGAAGAGGATCTCTATATTAAATTGACTGGTAGAAAAATTGTGGCTTCCCTGTACAAATCAATAAAATCGAGCATGGTTTCTTAGTCATAAAATGTCATTTAAGATTTTTCTAACGTTATCTATAATGGAATTGTATTTAAAGTATTGTGTAATGGTAATAACAGGGGTGATTGTGTTCCTGTATTTTACCGAATTTCCGGTATTTTCGGACGTATTTCCGGTATTTTTATGTCTGAAAATACCGGAAATGTTTTTTTTTTTTGTTATGCTTTTATCTCCCTACCTCCGCAATTTTTTTAAATTATATAATACTCATCAAATATACCTGCAAGAGCCTTAAGATGGACAAAGAAATGTCAAGGTAATTTGTATAACACCAGCTCAAAAGTAACTTTGTAACCCATTAAAAATTTAATCACATGTACACACAATATTTTGATTCAGAGCTATTTAATACTATGACAAAGGTGCACTTAAGTAATAAGGGTAAAAGATACCCCCCCCCCCCCCGTCTCGTTTTGAAACTTTCAGGTATTTTTTGCTGAACTCACAATCACCCCTGTTTAATAATAGTGAGGCAGTTATAAGAATGAGAAAAAAATAAGAATGAAATTTAATATGCTTGCAAAATGAGCTGATTGTAATCAGTGATGCTGCCATGGGAGGGATTAACCCCCCCCCCCCAGAACATTTTTTCTCCACAGATAAAGGAAAGACAAACAGAATTTAAATTGCTCCAAGCAGGATTAGGTTTGAACTCCTCCCGATTCTCCTGGAAAAATCGAAACTGTTAATAGTTTGCAATTGACAAAGGGAACCTCTACAGTTATTTTGGTTTTGACACATTCTATATATGTACTTTGCGAAAGATTTATTTAAAATTTTTCTCCTCAAAGGCTTAGGGCATTCTTCTTTTTGATTTCAAATGTCTATACAGCGATTTGGGAAGAACAATTAAATGGCCTAGCATTTATAGACATTCAAGAAAGCATTGATATATCTTAAAAGAATGTTTTTAATCTTGTGAAAAATCCACAAAACTGCATAAAAGATTAAAATGAAGGCAGGTTTTAATCAGGGTGATTCCAGGCCCCTCCCCCCAATTTTTCAGAAGTGGGACCGTGAATTTCATTTTTGCTATGCAACAAACAAAGAAAAAGGCACTCTTTGTTGTTTAAAAAATAAATAAAATATTAAATTATAAATGAACAGTTGAAATAATAGTGACAAAAAGTATCTTTACTGTTAAATTTGAATAGAAAATGTAATCTTAAAATACAATTTTGGAACATCCATGATTCTCTTTTCTTAAGATTACCTAAGTAAGGGTCGCGGAAATGAAAACTTCAAACATTTTTCAACGTAAAAAAAAGAGTATTCAGTTTCACTATTTCGCAGAGTGGGTATGTCTGCCTGATCAGAAACTATAGGCCCGACTCAAATTAAAGTACTGTGCATAGAGTTAAATAAGCATAATGGGAGGGAAGACCAGCGGCAAAACTAACATGGTACATGCCTTGTCTCTCGGCAGCCCTGGTTGTACAAAACCATGCTTCAGCGGTGCACTCGATTTTAACAAAAAAGCTGGCAATTGCGTTGCTTCAATTTCAAAAAATGTCTGGGGCTTGGTCCCTGCACATCTCTTCCTCTAAAAATCACTATAAATTGTCTAAAACTGCATATTTTGAACTATTATTTTCAAATTTTGATCAGGGGAGAGCCCCCGGACCCTCCTTTACCTGTCACAATCAGAAATAATTCACAATTGTGTACTTGGAGTTTGAAATTTTAAAAATAATCAGCAATGACACCTGAGTCTCTTTCTCCCTTAACATCACCATAGATCGTCTAAAAAAGCGTTTTTCAAATAACAATCTTAAAAAATTCACGGGGGAGAGCCCCGGACCCCCTCTGTTCAACATAATCAAATATCTTACCATTGTGTTTTGGGAACCTACATTTGGGTAAAAATTATGGGGAGAGGCTATACAAATACAAATACAAAAGTGACGACCAGCAACAGGCTCTGGGCCCAGCTAGACTGGTCCTAGTCAATTTACAATCCCGAGTGAAGATCAATGGCCCTTTTAAAACTGTCTACTCCTTTGCTCATTACCACCTCTTCCGGTAAGCTGTTCCAAGGTTCCACTACCCTGCTAAAATAATAATTTTTCCTAATATCCATGTTAGCCTGAGATTTAAATAGCTTAAAACAATGACCCCTTGTCCTGTTTTCAGTGCTAAACTTTAGCCCCGTAACATCTTTCGTTTTAATAAATTTAAACAGCTGAATCATATCCCCTCGGTCTCTTCTTTGCTCAAGACTGTACATTTTTAGCCTTCTAAGCCTGGAATCATAATCTAAGTGGGAAAGTCCACTTATTAGCCTTGTAGCTCGCCTTTGAACCCTTTCCAATACATTAATGTCTTTCTTAAGATAAGGAGACCAAAACTGAACAGCATACTCCAAATGGGGTCTTACCAAACTTCTATATAAGGGCAGAAGAACTTCTTTAGATTTATTTGAAATAGATCTATTGATAAACCCAAGCATCTTATTGGCTTTGTTGCTAGCAATGCTGCACTGTTGGCTAAACTTTAAATCCTGACTTATTAGGACCCCCAGATCAGTAACTTTGTCTGCCTGACTAATGACTGAACCTTGCAAATAACACCTTGTACACTTATTTCCATGCCCTAAATGTAGCACTTGACATTTCCCAACATTAACAGCCATACCCCATTTATCAGCCCACTCCGTAATATGATCTAGATCCTCTTGCAGCTGATTTGCTTGTTCTTCATTTTCTACAGTCCCCATAACTTTGACATCATAAGCAAAACAGTTCATGTTCCCAGAAATATTTTTGTGAATATCGTTCATAAAGACAATGAACAAAACAGGCCCTAACACTGATCCTTGAGGAACCCTGCTTAAGACCTCACTCCAATTAGAATAATTTCCCCTTACAACTACTCTTTGTTTCCTTCCGGTCAGCCAGTTTTTTACCCAAATGAAAGTTTTCCCTCCTATTCCTATATCAGCTAATTTGCTAAGTAGAGCAACATGCGGTACCTTATCAAAAGCTTTTTGAAAATCAATGTAAACAACATCTACAGGCTTCTTATTGTCCAAAGCCATGGTAACTTTGTCATAGAAATGTAATAAATTAGTTGCACAAGATTTACCTTTCCTAAAACCGTACTGAAAACTAGTCAATAGATTATTAGTTTCTAGAAAATTCACTATCTTAATTTTCATCAATGTTTCAAAAATTTTGCAAACCACCGAAGTTAGACTCACAGGTCTATAATTTCCTGCACTCCCTTTAGACCCTTTCTTGAAGAGCGGTGTAATGTTAGCCAGCTTCCAGTCCTCTGGCACTGTCCCCGAATTATAAGAAGCATTGAAAATGTTTGCGATTACATCTGCTAATTCCTCTGCACATTTAACTAAAATTTTCGGATAAATATTATCTGGCCCCGGAGCCTTAGTCTCTTTAATTTTTTTCAAATGAAGTAAAACGTCATCCCTGGAAAATACAAAGTCCTCAAG
The DNA here is from genome assembly GCF_026930045.1 of Uloborus diversus. Taxonomy (NCBI): domain Eukaryota; kingdom Metazoa; phylum Arthropoda; class Arachnida; order Araneae; family Uloboridae; genus Uloborus; species Uloborus diversus. The sequence goes on along the minus strand of NW_026557876.1, from coordinate 5,426,184 downwards.
CTGTACTATAGCTTGTGTCTTGTTGGTGTCAACTGTTGAGATACAGTTATCGTTAAAAACACTCGAAAAAAAGTTATTAAGAACATTAGCAATATCACTATCGTCCTGAATTAAAATTCCGTGCTCATCAACCAGTGGCCCAATATGACTATTTCGAACTTTCTCCGAATTAGCGTATGCAAAAAACCTCTTGGGATTCCTGTTTATGTTATCTGCCAGTCTTTGCTCCAACTCTCTTTTCTGAATCCGTACCAAATACTTAAATTTACGCCTCTCCCCAACTTAAAATATAGGGTCACACCGGGGAATTATGGGTCACTCTCTTTCCGGGGTAAATAATGGTCACCAACTTTTTACTGTTAAAAAATGTTTTTGCAAAAAAACTTAAATTATGCTAAGTCATCTTTATACATTGAATCTTCCTATACCAAGGTCAAAAAACAATGCAACAGTGATGTGAATAAGAGAGAAAAAATAGTTTTCACACTTCTATAAAAACATCTTCAAAAAAGATTGCCTCGGAAAATCATGATTTTTTTTCAAGATTCGTGTTGGTGAAGCAAACCAACACGTGTTGAAGGAATAATTTTGTTGGTGCTGTTTTTTAATAGCAAATGGTCTAAGATTTTCATCCTTACATACATTTTTGCTTTTTTTTTTTTAAGTTAGCATAAAAGTATGCTGATTTATACCTCAGTTTAGCGGGGTAATTCTGGGTCAGTATATTTTCTGATATTTTAGATGTTTTTCTTATTTATAATATAAGTATTAACTTAAACTTATCCTTTTATATGCCAAACTCTCCCTTAAAAAGAAATTTTAATGCTCCAAGTGCAACATTAGATAGTTTATCATCTTTAATTGCTGCTTAAGTATCATGCCCTTCAAATCAATTTCTGCTTTGAAGATAATTTATGTTAGCATGCAATTATGGCACACATCAAGAAGCAAAATAAAGCAACAAATTAATGCAGATCACTTTAGTACCAAATAAGGAGACAAATTCGATAGTTATAACAAATCAAACTCGCTTGTCTATCTTGTAACTGCAAGAGAAATCGAATTCACAAATGTAGTCAATGAGAAAAACCCTGCTTTCAAAAAAATAAAAGTACATCAACAAGCTGATATAGACAGCATTTAAATGCAAAATGAGCTCATTTTGGAATTGTTTATGACAATGATAAAAAAAGGGAAGAATTTGCAATACCAGAATTGCAAAAACAATCCTGTTTTAAAAATATTAAAAGATGGTGCTATAACCGAATTCATTCTGTACTTGAAAATCAGATATACTTTGTTGTGCATGAGGATAAGCAACAAATTCTACAATGGGAAAGTAACTTAAATTTTGGACAAAGAAAAAGCAGAAATGAATTTTCTGGAATAAGGTGTCGGAAACTTTAGTTTGTTCGAGCGAGACATTTCTAGAAGTAATTTAAAATAAGTGCATTTTTTCAGTCTGGTTAATTGAAATTGAAAAGAAAAATCCTTGCCGTTGATAGAGAAACATGAATGATGAAGGTAGCATACAACTGTTAAAGAAATTTCTTCATCGGATTGTGGGCATCGAGCAAAGAGCAATAGCCAATTGTAGTCGGCTAGTAAGAGTAACATCAAATTATTTCAAATATAATATGTTATTTCTTAAACATAAAACTTTTTGTCATTAAAAAGTCTCTTAGTGGGCTAAGAAATGATAATTTAGAATAGTTAGTTATTTTTGACATGGATTACTTTAAAAAAAGGGGGTGACCCATATTTGCCCCACGTGTGACCCATAATTGCCCGATCCAGGGTAATTCCTGGTCACTCATTTAATTTAAATTTAATAAATAATAATGTAATTTTAGGTAAAGGGATTATTTGAATAAATTCTAAATTGTGTAAGCTTACTTCATGCCAAATTAAATCATTTCATCTTTTATACTTAAGAAAATATTAAGATGTTATGGTATTTTGACCCATAATTGCCCCGTCTGAGCCTAGTCTAAAACTGCATTTTTTTTTGTCTTTAATTTCGAAAAAATGCCAGGAGGTAGCCCTCCGACTCCTGCTATTTCTAATTTAATATTATCCTTACAGTTAAATTTATATTGCTAGTACTAATGTCTAGTTATATGAAGTTACTAGGGATACCTGCACGGCTTTGCCCGTAATAGAAAAATCAAAAGGTCTTTTGGTTTGCCTGTATATTTCCAAATAATATGTGGTGAATTTTCTCACCAATTGGCTTGTACCCATCTTACGGTTCCATGTTATGATAATTTCGTATCTCGCCAATTGGCTTCTTCCCATGTTACGGTTCCACGTTATGATAATTTCGTAATTTGCTCATCCATCTTATGATATTTTTTTTCTTAAAATTGGAATAGAAAAAGAACCACATCGAATTTTCGAAAAATCGCTTCGAGGTGCACATCCCCATGCTACAAACTAACCTTGTGCCAAATTTCATGAAAATCGGCCCGAACGTCTAGGCGCTATGCGCGTCACAGACATCCTACAGACATCCAGACATCCTCCGGACAGAGAGATTTTCAGCTTTATTATTAGTAAAGATATGACTATCCCTGCTAAACCAGAAGCTAACACAGGTGCAGAATATGTCCGATCCGGCGATCTACGATCGAGGAAAATTTGAACTATTTGGGGAAACTTTGCAGATTCGATTTTTTTTTTCAATTTTTAATTTTCTGATTTTTTCGCAAGTGTCTTTCGAATGCATTTTCTTTTGCATCACCACTCTTTATATTTTCATTAACTATTTGATAATAAATATTAGATGGGAGATTTTAATCAAAACACATGTAATTCACTTTATTTACTTTTTAGATATCTAGTTCTCCAAGCTACCAGTTCATTCTATTAGTTTTAAAGATGCTTTTTTTTTTTCAAAATTATCTATACTTATAGTAATAGGAATGGGAACTGATGTGATATACCCCACCCTTGGTGACTTTTTCCTGTTGGCGCCAAGAAAGCGTCGCCAAGAAACCGATGTATAACGACATATGTCATACATCGTTCTTAGCGATGCTTTTTTAGCGCCAACAGGAAAAAATCAGGTAAAAAAACATGATCAAAGCACTTCAGAACACAATATATATAAAAGTAACATAAAACCACAACAAAAAAAAAACATCTCGAATATACGCCTCAAAAATACCAGAAGTTAGTATTTTTTGTAAAGTTTTTGTACACAAAGAACAATGACTAGAAAGTATTTAAAATGCTTAAATTGACAAATTACTGTAACAGCTCACCAATGAAATATGTACCAATAGAAATAAAAGCTATTTTCCAACATGCATTTCATCGAACAAAAACTTTTCTCATATTCTGCTAAAAAAGAGCAAAGCGATTCAAATTGCGATGTTTCCCAAAATCAATAACTATTTCAGCCAAAAAGCGCGTAGTTACTCAAATTTCGACGTATTAAAAGTAGAAATGTCTCAACAGAACATCCTAAACCACAAGGCTTCACTCGATGCGTGTCTTATCTTGATAAGACGCGTATCAAGTGAAGCCTTGCCTAAACATAAATAATACAAAAATACCATACATTTATTTGCTATCCAGACATGCTTTCAAAATACCTATTATATTTTACATAAAATAACACCTTTATAATTTTATAAAATGCTGGAGTCGACTTATTTTCAGAAATTCAGTACCTAAAGCAGGCACGTTAATAGAATGTCTAAATAATTCGTGACATCGATAAGAATTAACTTTTAGAACAAAATAACCGTACTATTTTTGTAAAATTAATTTACATACAGTAAAAATAAAGTTAAAAACTACAAGAACCCCTCAAAGATTTGTAAAAACAAAGAATTTCGGAAGTGAGAGGTTTTTTTTTTGAATTCTAAAATAAAGAACTTACCTTTTTATATGGTATAAATATTCACACTCAGTCTAAAACAATACATCATATGACAATGGCACGTTACAGATACACACCACGTTGGAGTTAACTTTTAATTAACCTTCAAGTTTGAAGAAACTGGCATTTTCTAATGTTTTTACTTCAAAACACAACTACTGAATTTAAACTAACACAAAATAAGCATTCCTGTAAGGTATATTGCACGAAACAACACGTATCCCCCCAGGTTTTTTTGCCTAGCGACGGCCCTGGTTTTAATAGTAACCGTTTTAAAGGTAACTGTTTTGGAAAAATTTTGTTTTTCTCAGTATTTCATTGTTATTTATATTAAAATTTGAAAATTTTCATTTATATGATGCTTTAACCTTTTTTTTTCCAGGAAAACCGTCTAGTGAAGTAGAGCATCCGGACTATGTTCCTTCCATTTTCGACTTTGGTGAGTCGTCTCTTCTAAATGGGAAGAAGCAAATTGAAAGGTTTGAAAGGACTGCAAAGCGTAAAAAGTTAACTGATAATGCTGTACAGGACAATTCTATAGGTATTTTAATAATGTTTATTGCAATACAGTAGAAGACCGTTATAATGCCGACCTGTATAACACAATTCTCTATTAACTGCACAAGTTTTCAGAAGGAAACAATAGGTTTTTAAGTTTAAAATATCCCTTTGTTTTGCTTTGCTAACATAAAAATTGCTAGGCAAGTTAAATTTTGAAACAGTTTTTCATCTTTCCAGCTTAATTCAAAGTTTTTAAATTGAAAATTAGTAAATAGAAAATACCAAATGGCTCTTGAAAATGCAGCTGTTATGCAAACCATGAAGCTAGCACAAGTGCAGGATTTTGATTGTGAAACATATTTATTTGTGAATAACTAATTGTAATATTGGTGCTTTAATACTCACTGCAGATAAAACTCATTCTGAAGTGCTAATATATAGATATATTCTGAATATAAGTTTCAAAATTTGTAAAATGATCTATATAACGCAAAAGCTCTGGTCCCAAGGTGTGCGTTATAACGGTCTTCTACTGTAGTAACATTCAATCCTATGATATAATGACTCTTAATACCTGGGGTCAATCCAGGTTTTATTTTTTAGGTTTGCATTTTGTGAAAAAGCAAAATTTTTTGTGAATTTTCTTTATTTTTGTGAATTTTTCACTTTTTTTTCCTGGAAAAAGAGTTACGAAGCAATTTTAGTTGTCATAACTTTATGGAATAGCCCTAAGCAGATATCCATTTAGATGCTTATACACATTTTGTACACCCTATTTCTTTTTTTTTTTTTTTTTTAAATGAAAGTAGTTGGAAAATCTTGAATGAAGATAGGTAAGGGCGGCATTAATTTTTTTTCCTGATTCGGAAAAATCATAGATCTGGCACTGAACCTAGTATACATTTCTTTTACATTTCTAGTTTGTGATTGTTTTAAAATCAAAGCTAGAGACATGAAAAAAACTTTCCTTTTCTGAAATGTTGATGCATTACTCATGTTAGTGTTACAGTAGAATACCTTTATAACGCTGACCTATATAATGCAATTCTCTATAAACCGCACAGCTTTTCAGAAGTAAACAATAGGTTTTTAAGTTTAAAAAATCCCCTTGTTTTGCCTTGCTAATGTAAAAATTGCTAGGAAAATTAAATTTTGAAACAAGTTTTTCATCTTTCCAGCTTAATTCAAAGCTTTTAAATGAAAATTAATATTCGCAGTAAAGAGGAAATATCAGATGGCTCTTGAAAATGCAGCTGTTATGCAAACTATGAATCTGGCAAAAGTGCAGGATAATTTACTTTCTTTTAATTGTAAAGCATATTTATTTGTGAACGATTAGTTGTATAATTAGTGTTTTAATACTCATTGCAGATAGAACTCATTCTGAAGTGCTTATATATATATATATATATTCTGAATATTAGTTTCAAAATTTGTGAAATGACCTATATAATGCCAAAACCTGTATAACGCAAAAGCTCTGATCCCAAGGTGTGCATTATAACGGTCTTCTACTGTACTAGTGTTTATAGCTTTGAGACTGCCTTTAACAGTTGCTTTGAAGATGGGGTTTAGGGATATATTCCTTTCCAAAACTGGGACTTTTTTCTTTTTTGACCACCTCTGATTTTTTTTTTCCAGCTGCAGCACTGTCCTTTAGTTTCATATTAGTCCCATTCCCCAAAGCAGAATACTGCTAAATTTGCGACGTACGTCGCAGAACAGATGACTGAGCTGCAGAACAATTCTGTTCAAATGTGAGACGAAAACGCAGACAAATTTTCTGCCAAAATTCTAGAGATTTCTGTGAAATTTCTGCAGAAACTGCAGATTTCCTACAAATATCTTCTAACTCAAGATAAAATTTTGCACACATTCTGCAAATTTCTTTAAATTAGAAAAAAACCTAAATTTCTCGAAAATTATGATAATTCGGCGGAAAGCTCGCGAAAAATGTTGTATATCGATAAGTCTTCTGCAGGAACTTAAAATTTGCTTTGAACTTAATAGAAATCTGCAGAATTTGTGCAAAATTCTATCTTGAGTTGAAAGATACTTGTATCTGCAGAAATTTCGTGTTTTAAATCTGAAAAGATTCTGATTCTTCAGCATTTTAGAAAGCATATAAAATATTTTTGGAGAATTTCAATCGGTTTAGGTTCTACAGAAATGCATACCAACAAGTAAAGTTAAAAAACAAAAATTTCTGTATGAAACGATTTTGACTACGAGCTCTCGATTTGTGGAAAAGGTAACGTTTGTTGCTTGTGTATCAATGCTTGAAGTACTTGCAGAACCATTTTTTTTCAAATGATTTTACGTTGCAGAACATTGTCAAGTATTCTGCTTGGGGGGTCCCATTTTAATTTATTTACGAGCAATTCTCTTGTACTTTGATTTTGCTATGAAGTATATTTCAAAGTGGAACTTCAAAGTTGAACAAAGCTACGAAAATCACTGATAATCGGGCAAAACAAATAAGCCTCTTTTTATGAAAAACCATCTATAACCGCAAAAAATTAGTTGCTGAATAAAAGTTAATTGAAGCGTTGCGTTTCAAATGTACTGGAAGAAATTAAAAGGCAATTTTAAACATGCTAGGAACTGCAGAGCAGCATCTATACGAATAGCAATTAAAATTAGCTGGGTAATTCTTATCGGCAGGATTATTTCTATATATTCTGTCGTAAGAATTAGCTTGCTGGCAAAAAGAAGATAGTATATATTTTATTCTTGCTTCTGGAGGTAATGAGAAGATTACTGGATTTTCAATGATACATCTAAATTCTTCTTTTCAAGTAAGTATCATTGTGATTGTTCGTCATACAAATACTTTGTGATATTACTTACAGTATATAATAAAAATAATGACATTGTTTTCATAAGTAGCTAGAAGTGTTTAAACAATATTTTACGCAATATTGTAATAGCTTCATTTCATAACAAATGAAATCTTTAAATTTTTATTAAGCAAAAATGTTGTAATGTCACTTGTTTCTTTACAACTTTCAAGTATGTGTTCTCGATTATGGGACCGCTTATGGTTCAAGGGATTCTTTTAAATTTACTGTGTTTTATTCTAGGGCATAAGTGTACGTAACTTATTATGGGACATTATATTATGTACTAGTTATTGTAAAAAAAATATTCACGACAAATTGTTATGTGCTGAATCAGCAGTTCACGATTTGGCTGGGCTGAAGCTCTGTTCTGCTTCTCCTTTTAATCAACAATTGTACTTAATGTACTTTAACAAATTTTAGCAAAATATTCAGTATTCGGCTGAATATAAGATCAGAATTTTAACTGAATGTTCGGTATTCAGTGCATCCCTAGTTTTTGGTTTATTGCAGTCTTCTGAAAAAAATCTGAGTTTACGGAAAAAAATACACACAGGTATAAATTTTACATTTAATAATAACGATAAAACTAAATACAATGTGTACAAGTTAATTACAACTTTTTTCTTTCATTTCGTGATGAATACTTTCCATGAGCATTCAACAAGATTTGAAAAGAAATAGTTATTATTCGTTTGTTGGCTTCATAATAAAAATATTAAATGCAAAAATTTTGTTCCATATCTTACTGTCCAAAGCTACATCAACATTGGAAAAGGATAGGCGTTACTTGCAAGAGCCAAACTAGAGTGAAAGGTAAGGGTACGAAAGGAAAACAATATCAATTCATGTTACGGTTGTTCATTTTAAGTTATATTTATTTGGTATTTTTCTGTTTGTATGGAGGAGAGAAAATCTTCAAGGTTTTTTTTTCTTGCTATCTTTACTAATAATAAAGCAGAAAGTCTCTCTGTCAGGATCTCTCTTTGTCTGTATCTTTGTAACGCGCATAGCCCTTAGACCGTTCGGCCGATTTTCATGAAATTTGGCTCAAAGTTAGTTTGTAGCATGGGGGTGTGTACCTCGAAGCGATTTTTCAAAAATTTGATGCGGTTCTTTGTCTATTCCAATTTTTTAGAACAAAATTATCATAAGAGGGACGAGTAAATTAGGAAATTATCATAACGTGGAACCATAACGTGGGCACAAGCCAATTGGCGAGATACTAAATTATCATAACGTGGAACCGTAACATGGGCACAAGCCAATTGGCGAGATACGAAATTACCATAACGTAGAACCGTAACATGGGCACAAGCCAATTGGCGAGATACGAAATTACCATAACGTAGAACCGTAACATGGGCACAAGCCAATTGGCGAGATACGAAATTATCATAACGTGAAACCGTAACATGGGCACAAGCCAATTGGCGAGATACGAAATTATCATAACGTGGAACCGTAACATGGGCACAAGCCAATTGGCTAGATACGAAATTATCATAACGAGGAACCGTAACATGGGCACAAGCCAATTGGCTAGATACGAAATTATCATAACGAGGAACCGTAACATGGGCACAAGCCAATTGGCGAGATACGAAATTATCATAACGTGGAACCGTAACATGGGCACAAGCCAATTGGCTAGATACGAAATTATCATAACGTGGAACCGTAACATGGGCACAAGCCAATTGGCGAGATACGAAATTATCATAACGAGGAACCGTAACATGGGCACAAGCCAATTGGCTAGATACGAAATTATCATAACGTGGAACCGTAACATGAGCACAAGCCAATTGGCGAGATACGAAATTATCATAACGTGGAACTGTAACATGAGCACAAGCCAATTGGCGAGATACGAAATTATCATAACGTGGAATCGTAACATGGGTACAAGCCAATTGGCGAGAAAATTCACCATACATTATTTGTTGGTTGGTTTATTAGATTTTTGTGGCGCAAAAGCCCTTGAGGGCTATACTCCACCGTATACATTATTTGTAAATATACTGGCGAACCAAAAGACCTTTTAATTTTTCTGTTACGGGCAAAGCCGTGCGGGTACCACTAGTCATTGAATAAAAAAGAACCATAAACGTCTTTTATCTGTCTAGAATTTCAATGTTTAATAGTTTCCTCTCACATCTTTCACAATAAAACCACTGGATTTGCTAAACAACTTAGCTGAGAGTATAACATTTATCTTCCTGTTTATTGTTTTTATATTTAATTCCTTTGGTGTTTGCAAATAGCAAGAGTCCAAAAAAAAAAAAAAAAAAAACCCTAAAGACACAGAGCAGACTACATCATGACCCCCCAGTAACTTCCCATCCATAGTCACTTCTTTCTTTGACCATCAGACAAGACGGTCGGTAAAACTAGCGTTTGTAAAAACCCAACTGGATTTTTCAGGTAACTTTTAAATTTTGGTTTCTTATAGTCCTTTATACAAATCCACAATTAGGGTCAGATTTTTACCAAATTTTTCTCAAAGGTCCTTTGATACTTAAGAATTTACATGAGGGGTTTCATCCCATGGCAGACAACGATGGGAGGGGGATTACATAACCACAGACATACATAACCCTTACATAAACACAGTTTATCAGATCTTTACCAAATTTTGTACTGGGGTCGTGTGATGCTTAGGAATACACATAGGAGGGTTTTCGTCTACCTAAGGGGGAGAGAAAGCTCCATAAGAGCTTTTCCTTATACAGCTCCATAACTTACAACCATAGATTAATGATAAGAGTAGAACGAGCTTTCCCAGACTTGCTGATGAAAAAATTGGTTCATGTATACATCATGTGACTGGTGGGAGGCTAGGGGAAAACTTTGGTAGCATGGTTGCTAGATGGCAACATTATCTATAGTTTGGCACTCGACACATATTTTAAGACGTAATGTATTTTCATCATAATTTTTTTTCCAGGTGCAGAGATTGAACTGTTTTTCTTTTAGTTATGAATTATTTTGACATTAGTAATTAGTTCTTGATCACAGTTTTCAGTAACTTTTATTTCATTCGGAACTGCTGCGTCAGCGTTGGCGTAAACATTTAGCGTTAACGCAAAAATGTACTAATCGGTATCTTAAACTGAAATTGTAGGTAAAAATCCCACCATTTGCCGATTCTTTTTGGGCGCTTGCATCTGTAATTGCTTAGAGAGTTATTGAAATTGACTAAAGAAAATGCACAATACTATCTAAACGAAAAACTCACTATATTAACGAAATATTTACAATTTAGAATAACAAATTTACAAATTGGACTCCATAAAAGATCACTCTTCCATCAATTCTTTTTATTTTATTTCTCGCGGGCGTTGATCGTCTGCTACGATCACTGTTGTTTAGGTTGATCACTGCACTGTTGCTAGGATATCCATCAGTCACATTGTTTGGTTTATGAGTTTGGTTTACGAGTAGCAAAAGGATTGCCATAGCTTGGTCTGCTATTATTATTAGTCTATGCTTACAACGGATCTTTCTGCAATTTGGCACAGAGGTCCTCTGGTGTTCAGGAATTTACATATGAAATTTTTTGCCTCCCTATGGGGACATAACCTCACTTACAGGTGTTTTCCTTACGCAGATCCACAGTTTGCATTGGATCATTGCCAAATTTGACCAGGAGGTGCTTTGGAGATGAGGAATTCAAATTGGGTTTTTTCGCTCCTTATGGGAAGGGAGACTCCCCCCTTAGGAGAGTTTTCACCAGAAACCTGTGAAATGGAGTGTTTAAGCCTATTAAAGTAAATTTTGGAATTTAAAAAATCAAAAGAGGTCTAAATTTAAAATTTCAGTCATAAAGCTTCTCTTTTCTACATAAAGACAGGAAGTTTTAGGCTTTTTTTTTCTAATTTAAGCTTGATTGCTGAACAATGAACATGTGTCACTTGACGCAAGTTTTATTTTCAAGGTAGGCCATGCAATGCTGGACAACACAGATATTGATCGATAAATATTCTGGTACTTTTGAATTTACTAACTGCAATTAATTTCTTTTACAGTTTACGTTGATACCGTTGATTTACGTTGTTTTGTTACATATGTTTACTGTAGCATAATGAAAGGGTGGGCAAAGGACGCCGTCCCCTTCCCCCATGCAAAATTAAACTACATAAAATACACGTAGATTTGTACATGTGTTAAACATAGCCCACTCCCTGAAAAAAATTCTTTTAGCACCACTGTTATTATTATTTCACAATAACATGCATTGCAGTTCTAAAAAAAAGCATTTTATTATACAATAAAACCTCTCCAAGCAGCCACCCCTTCATTCTGTGAAAATCTGGCCACAGGGGGTGGCCGTTCTTAAGGGTTTTCATTATTGAAATCTAGCTATACTACCTACTAATTATGTAATTTAACACTTTTTAATGATGTTTCAAGAAAAGAATGTTTTATTTTATATATCCTTTTTAGGGAAAAATAGTTCAGTTTGAAAATTGTTTACAGTTGAACAGAATTAACTTGTCCAAGCAAATCCCGAATTGAGTCATCAGCTGTGGCTTTCGAATTAGCAATGATCTCACAAATTCTCTCCTAAATTTGCTGTATTGAAAATTTTACTTTTGTGTATCACAACTAATATTTCATCATCTAAATCGAAAATACTGCCTGAAAATTTTTTATTTTTATTTTACAATCAGCAATCAATGAGTAAAAAAATGATTGAAGTTTAAATCTTTTCCCTAAAGCTAAAAATTATTGTCTTCCTTCTAATAAAAATTATTCTCCTAAAATATCATTTCTCATTGATTACTAAAGCAGCCAATTGGAAAAACGTTAGTTTGCACTTACACCTCTCTATATCTCAATGTGCCCCCCCCCCTCTCCCCCTCCAACACATACACACTAAAACCCGAAACCACAAAAACATGGAGAGAAATGCAGGTCAAAAAAAAAAAAGAAAGTTGTCGCCAGTTTATTTCAAATCTCAGGCTGGCAACCTTGGCACTCAGAGGGGTTTAAGTGGCTGCTCTTAAGAGTTGATTTAGCATTATGCGAATAGGCTAAAAACTCTGCCATGGGAAACTTGGCGTAGGCTGGGGACGGCCGCTAAACAAAGGTTGCCATTTTAAAAGGTTTTTCACTTTATCAATATTACATTGTAATACTTACAAGGGCGCCCATATAGGGGGCAAGGGGGGGGGGGGCTCGAGCCCCCCTTTGAAACTAGAATTTCCTTGCTTTTAGTACTTTTTTCTTTGCAAAAAAAGTGAAAACATTTCTTCTCCAGCCGTTAATGAATAAGTTTGGTACTAAAAATGTCAAATTTTAATGACTCTAATCTGCACTAATATCGGTTTACATGGGGAAAATATCCTGCTAAACCATGGGGAAAATATCTGAGGCCCCCCCCCCCCCCTTACAATTTTGCCATATGGGTGCCCTTGAATACTTAATAGATACGGTAAAATCTGTAAAGTCGACCGCCTGTCCAAGTTCATCTTTTAGTACCTTTTATCAGGTAGGGTCAAGTGGGGTGGAATGGGTAGTTTACTAATCTTGAAGATGAAAAAAAAAAAAAAAAACACCCCAATTTAAAAAAAAAATAAATAAAAACACTCATGTTATTTACAATAGTTTGGCTTTATTTTCGTTCAAGAAAAAACTGAATGGAAACAGTCAGTTTAGTAGCAGCCTTCTTGAAAGTTACACTGTATAAATCAAAACTAACTGATATCTTAAACGAGGAAAAAACTAAGTTTTTGGTTGCGAGCACTAGAATACATGATGTGCAGCCGCTTAATATTGGAAACTATACTTTTGAAGGAGTCACCCAGTTTAAATACTTGGGTGCACTTATTACCAGTAAGAATGAGTTTAAAGTTGAAATCGGAAATCGAATTTTGATGGCAAATAGATGCTACTTTGGCTTAAAGAGCCAATTAAAATCTAAGCTCCTTTCCATTAATACAAAAATAAACCTATACAAAACCCTCATAAGACCGATCATTTTATACGGTAGTGAGACATGGGCATTTAATAAAACAGAGGAAAACAGACTTCTCATTTTTAAAAGAAAGATCCTTCGGTCAATTTTTGGAGCAGTAAAAGAAAATGATGCTTGGAGAAGTTTAAATAACTTTGAAGTATACCATGAATACAGACAACCCAACATCTTAAGAGTAATCAAAGCCAATAGAATCAGATGGCTGGGGCACGTATTTAGGCGTGCAGATCTGGACCCGGTTAAAAAGCTAACTTTTTCATGGATTGAGGGTACAAGGAGAAGGGGAAGACCAGCAACAAGGTGGCTCGATAGTGTTGAGAAGGACCTTAAAATTTTGGGAGTGAACAGGTGGATAAACCTGGCAGCGTGTCATACCGCCTGGAGGAAGCAGACGGAGAAAGCCTTGGCCTGCACCAGGCTGTTGTGCTGATGAAGAAGAAGAACCGATATCTTTGAAACTTTGTTTTCAGGATTTTGTTTGAATTTAGATATAATTTTATTGCTGTTGTTTTCATTTAAGGAAGTCTCCTTTGTCAACTGAAAAAATCAGAAAAGAAAAATTCCAGTCATTTTAAGAAATATGTTAAAAAATGTTAGGTGGGGTGAAATGGTTATAACATTAGTTTTAATGAAAATAGGCTGTGGAATTAACTTTTTTTCTCATTAAAAGTTTTTCATTTTATTGAAAGTTTTTTATATTCTGGAATCCTTATGTTATGGAGTTGCTTATGGATGCACTAAATCTGGTTGGATGGAAGACACAATCTTTGAAGAATGGTTCAAACTTTTCTCAAGGCATCTGAAAAGATACGCAACCATCTGACATATGAAACTGTAAAGCAATGCTATCGATAAAGAAATTATCATTTGTCTACCGCCTATTACGAGTCATCCTAGCAACCACTAGACAAAGTCAGAGCTGACTGAATAAATTGAAAACCACTCTGATCAAACTTTGGCCCCTTTAAGCTTATGTACAATATCTACAGGAGATTGGGTGCTAGTTATAAAATAAACATTGCTACTATCATTGCAAAGAAATTCAAGTTCTGCAGTCTTTAGATACTTGTGCTATGCTGTAAAAATTCTTAAGTCTTTGTTGGGAAACTTTTTCACCTTCCGCAACAATGCGAAAATGGAGATTGAAGAAGAAAAGATCATCAGAAAACTAAGTCAGCCAATCCTCAATAATCGCGGACATCATACCTTTAATTGAAGTGAAATTACAGACTACGCTGCTCAATAGATTTTTACGTTTATATTAATATCTTTTTATAAAAAATAATAAATAAATTCATGTTTGTTTTCTTTCAGTTCTAGGTAGAATCATGTCTTTTGCGTATTTTAATGCATAAAAAGGAGTATAATAGGCTTTGCTATTCTCAAAAATTGTCGATCAACGGATCTGATTTTCCTTATCCTTTAAATACAGAAATAAGAAAAAAAAAAAAAAAAAAAAAACGAGTCTTCGTTTGTCGATCATTACCGCGATTTCAATGATAAGCATTTATGAATACCTTCTAAACAGAAATAAAGTTGATACAAAGTCTGCTTTCAAGAATCACAAATCTACTGGATTGCAAGTACGTTGTGAATTGTAATTCCTATTCTTAAGTTGAAGCTATTTTTTCAAAGATGGAAGCTTTTCTGCACTGTGTTCACACAGAATGGCTATGACAGGGAGTTTTGGTGTCATATTCAATCAATTCTCCTGTTGTAGCTTTCCAGTTCACACACTTATTACAGTTGCTACCTAATTTTCAGGTTTGATATTTAATATATTTTATTACATATTTGTTCATCACTTTTTTTTTTTTGTTTAATCAACTTGCTTCTGTAGCAAGATTGATAGGCATGAAAAAATTGAAAGATAACAAAATTTAAATTTAATCTCCGAGTGCTTTCTCCTGCGTTAAAATTGCTTTGAATGTAATACCAATAGCTGTACTATGATACTATACTATAACTTTAATTAATGTGTTTGTTTTACCGATTGTCGAATATCTAAATTTGTTTACAATTAGAGCGCCTAATATTAAAGTACCGTCAATAACTCGAAGTCCCAAGAGACGGGCTAAATGGTTCGAGTTATTGATAGTTCGAGCTATGGGAAGTTTTTTTCTCATGAGGTAATGAATAGTGGTTCCTTATTTTAATCACACAAATCAAACTGTTTGAAACCCGTCAAAACACTGGAAACTTTCAGCTTTGCAGGAAGCAAATAAAAAATTGTTCAGGTTGAGTTTTTCTAATAATCAATTTAATATAGATCAATATAGATCTTTACACATTACAGTAAAAATACAAAGCTGATGAAATTAAGGTGAATGTTTCCAGCTCGTAAATACCTCGCACAAAGTGTGTTTACTACATAATATTCATTAAGATTCAATCCTTTCGCTTTAAAGCATTGGCTTTGATTCGACGATCAGGACCTTTAGAAATTTGAACATCTTTATTTCTTACATCTTATTTGCTTCTGTCCTCATGCTGTACCCGAAAGCAGAACATCCCCTCTTTTTACGAAAATTTTGCGCCTTTGAAATTCATGATTAATTTAAAAAATTCAATCAAATTACAGATACGTAAACAGAGCAATTCGTCGTAAGAAGCAATACAAATAAGACTTCCGCCGGAAGTTTTGAGTGACCCCGTGCAGCGCTGCCACCTAGTGTTCAAAAGAGTAAGTGTGGCTTGGAATTTGGTGAATACCTGTTTGATAAACCCAGAATATCTTCTTTTTTTTTTAGCCTGGCTTATGTTATGTGTCAATTCTTTAACAACTAAAAAAGTAATAGGAAATAACAGGAGATTCAACGGAAATAAATTAAACGAGAGCAGACGCCTGTCAAAACACCGAACCGGTTACGATAATTGCATACGCTTTCCGTCTTCGTGTAAATGAGCGACGATTTTCCTCTGACTTGTGATGTCACATGTCTGCCAGCCGATGTCCGCAAGCGGAAATCGTGTAAAAGGGGTCTTAGAGCAGGAATAATTAGTAAATGCTGGGAGCAAATCCAAATCCAATCATTAACTTAGCAAAAGCTGGGGCAAAGACCCCAAGTCATTTGAGGCAATGACGACGAATGTTTGTCACGTTTTGCGTGAGACTAGTGAAAGAAATCTGATTTCTTCCAATGCTTCGCATTAAAATCCATCACGTGACATGGGGTCTTTTCTTCACGAATAAAAGCCTTCACTCCCACTATTTAATGGACTAAGGCCCTACACACACACACACAAACACGTGTCTACATACACGCTTGCGCGCACACACGCCTACTCGTGATTGTGAAAAACATAATTTGAATGCAAGGTGTCATAATTTAAACTTTGCTTTTATTTTTATTTGCTTGAAATAGTTACAAGCAAATTAAAGATTGGTAATTTGGAAGGAGCAAGTCGAAACACTGGCTCAGGAAAACTTGAGACAAAGAATCAAAAGTCAAGTGATTCAAAAAGAGGGAAATGGTTGATACGTTTTGTGTGAAACTAGTAAAAGAAACTTGATTTCTTTCAAAACTTAACTTTAAAGTCCATCATATGAGATCGAATTTCTGCTTCAAGAATACTAGAGTCCCTAGGGACAGTTTTACCTCCTGTGCTCTTCCTCCGTGTTTCTGCACTCTTCTTGTTTGGTCTTTCAGTTAACAGCATTTTTACCTGCAACTGCGAGCTTAGTGACTTGTTTCTTGTTTACGAAAGTGGCCCGTGAAATTTTGAAATAAATTTCTTGAGTTTTTTTTTTATTTAATAACTACTGCCGTCAACAAGTTTCAATTAAAATATCAATTGCTTTTCTTAGTAATCTTAAATACATTGAATTTTGCTTGAAATTCTACCTACAAACAATGTTTCTCAACTATGTTTGACAATTTTCTTGCATCCAAGAAGTGTGTTGAAAGTGAATTTTAATTTGCTCTTATTCTTTTCGTATTGATCTTAGCTAAAGCGTAATCTTAGCGTAAGTTTGATTTTTATAAATTATCCTTTTCGCCATGCATTGTATTTCTTATGCAGAAAATTTTAAACAGTTTAGCTAAGTTTAAAATGTAACCATTAGGTGTTGAAACACCTTTCTTCTTACCATCTTGTTTTCATGGGGCGATGATAAAAATATGTTTTTTTAAAGACAGAAGTGGCCTCGTCACCACAATCTGCATTTGCAAGCATTAGCTTCAGCCTCTGTTTTAATGCTGATTGGGGTATGAACCAGAGGCGGTGATTGGGACTGAAAAGTTTGGCAGAAAAAAAAAAGACGACTAAAAGTCATAAAACTTTTAACGGCAGCAAAAAAAAAAAAAAAAAAGGTGAAAAAAAATTACAAAATTTTGCTGTTATGAGAGCAAATCAATGGTAAAAGATGTAAATCTAACATCATGTTTTTATTCAGATTTTGATGAATTTTGTACACAATTAAGTTCCCTGAAGAAACACGTAGACATGAATTAGGCTTACATTAATTACCTCAAAGTGTTTTGAGGTGTCACAAACACTTGGTAATAATTCCAATGAACAAAGGCTTGTTTAAGTGAAACAATTGATTTACTAATATCTAAACACTAAAAGTTAAGACTTGTGCTAAATAATGTTTCATAAACCAATTTTCAAAGTATAAAGAAAAATTTGTTCGTAAAATTTTGACTTTTCTGCTTTTTTTTTAAAATTTCTACTTTTGGTTCCTAAACTGGAAAAAAAAAATGAACCAAAAAAAGTGGGTTGGGGGCAGGGTTGTCAGACGTCCCGGATTTCAAGGGACAGTCCCGTATTTTGAAAAATTGTCCCGGGGACTTTCCGTACGGGACGGCTAGAGCCCCGTATTCTAGCTGATAACAATGTTTTACAAAACGAGACATTTTTTAAGGGAGAAAAATAAATAAAAAAATTGTGATGTAAAGAGCAATAAGAAAATCATGTGGCAGCAAACGCAAAAATTAATTTCGTTTTCATTTGGTTTTTGTTTTGGAAGAACCACGAGGAGCTGAATGATTGCTTCCTCTTGCTCACTGACTAATGTTGAAAATATATTTCTGCACATGCCTCGTCAATCGCAATGAGAACGATTATTATACTTTGATCAGCAACATTTTGTAAGGTTTAATGCTTTGTTACGATTGAATTTTTCAGATTTATCATGAAGAGACGTTCTACGTTGGAAAGAGCACCCCTTAAAAATACACCATAACAGTAATTACTCTCAACCTCAAAAAGTTTCTCCCTTCCCTTTCACTCCTAGAAGTCTGGTATTTACTGTTCTTAAATCTGGCAATCCTGATTGGGGGGGGGGGGGAATTGCCCCTCCTTCCGAATCGCCGCCACTGGCGTAGACTACATGTATATGGGAGCGCTGCTATAGTATATATAGTATATAAATGCCCTCCCAATATATTCCTTGTTCCACAAATTTGAAGACATAATGACGAAATTTGGAGTCGCATTCCACAACTTGAGTTTTTGCCTTCCTAAAATTGGATATTTTGGGCGCCACTGCGTGTTTATTAAGGCTATACAATGTCAGAATTTTAATAAGTCCAGATGATCTGGTTATATTTTTGTTAAAATATTTTAACTGTTAATAAAAAGTAGAGGTTTTATTTTCTTAGTTTTAATGGAATTGCGTTCAGCAAATTATTAAAAAATTGAGTTACAATTTTCTTTCTATAGGGTCTTATTTTGCAATTTTGCTGGTTTTCTGTTATGCTACATTTTCAAATCTTCCAAAAATATTTAGAGATCTTGGAAAAAAAAAAAATTAGCACGTATTTGAGGTTCACTGTAAAGATACAAGCAAATCAAATGACCTCTCAATAATCTTCTACAAGGGAAGCCCTGTGGGTACCGTAGGGTAAAATAAACAACATACAGGCAGGGTAACTCTCTCTCACAGCAAATCCTACTGTAAATATTGAGGTTCAATACGTTGGTGTTGAGAAACATTTGCCATTAATTTGACATATTTTTAATAATAATCCAGGGATTATACGGTAATAAACTTGTTTAAAATCGATTGGAAATGTGTTCAATTTTTAAACTTGTTTTTGTAAAGGTTTTATTTTTACAATCCTGAATTTTTAAAAGGATAAATTTTTGCAATTTGTTTTTATATGTTAATTCTTGCTGTATTGTAATAAAATCAACAAAATTTTCTTTTTGTATTTCTTGTAGCATTTTTTCACTTGCATTTTTTTTTTTTTTTTTACTTACAAATTTCCAAGCTATCAACTGTGCAAAAAATTGATGAATTCATATTTTGGCATCTCTTCCATTTTTCACGTAGTCGAGCTTTTACTGTAATGGGTAGACTGTATAAAGTTTTGCCAGAATGCATCAGTATTTATTTGTTTAATGTTTTGTTGAGAGAGATTTGTCCAGATTTTTGAGTGTAGTTCAAGAAAAATTTTGCGAAAGAATCTGATCCTCCTGCTGCAAACATAGTTTTTTGGGCCCCAAGTGCTGAACTTTAAACAAGTATACATGATAATAATATTTCATTGAATGTTTAACTTTTTTAAGCACCCATTAAGGCAATGGTTCAATGGATTTACATCCGCAATTTCAAAATTTTCGGCAGCTATCTGAAGTTTAGCAAAGTCTTTCATTGGCAGATTTAGGGTCTTTAATTATAAGACTTTTGTCGGATGTCTTTTCATCCATAAGCTCATTACTTTTTGCATTGAAAAAGGCGTTCCCTGTAACGCCGAAACACGTGTCTGCTGTCATTGGCAAATTTGTGTTTTTTTAACGTTGTTCTTCTTACTTTACTGTTCAGCACAAAGGTATTTATTTATCATATAACAGGGTTTGTACAGGTCATGGAAATCCTGGAAAGTCATGGAAAAAAAAAAAACAGAATTTCAGACCTGAAAAAGTCATGGAAAATTGAAATTTTCATTGAAAGTCATGGAAAAATGCCCTGGACAAAGAGAAAGTAACAGCAGCTAAAGGAGCATTAGAAATCTTGAGTGATTTAACAGTATAGCACATAAAAGCTATTAAAAGTGAAAAAATTGAACGATCCAAAAATCAAATCTGAATTTTGAAATCTCATTGCATCCACTTCTGTTGCATCCGCTCGCCATTTTTTGCGATGTGATTTTACTGCCTCGACATCACATATTTTGAATTTTCTGTTATTTTCAACACTTCATATGTTTCATATTCTGTAGTAGTAAAATTTCATTCTTAGTTTTGCCACGCCCACTCAAAAAAAAAAGCAATTCAATTGCATGCGAGTTCGATTCCATCACTCGTAAGCACTTTATTATTAAATTTATCAGAGTTTATCTTAATTTGTTGAATGATTGAGAAAATAAAGATCTTAAGTCATGCGATAGAATACAGGAAACGAGGAATTCTAATGCTCTAAAACAGTAGTGCCCAACATACGGCACTCAAAACTAATCCATGCGACCCACTGCTACGTTCAATGTGAGGAATTAAACCTGTTCTGGAATTTCTGAACCTATTAATTTATATGCATTTGAAAATATGCAAATTTGTAAACAAAACAAATATACTTTTGAATCAGAAGATTGATTCATTACTGAATGGAAACATAAAGAACTAAACCATGTTGCTTTACTTCAAAGAACCAAAATACTGTCAAGTTACGTGGATGATTAAAGGCACTGTTGACACTAAAAGGTAACTTTTGAAGCAAATTTATTGAAACTTAGTGATGACTCATTCAACCTTTGTCCCATTCAATATCATTCTGCCTGTTTTTTTTTAAAAAATCAGACATTTAAGCATCATCATATTCGCTTCACTGCATTTTTACTTTACTTAAATTTATATGATGAAGACAAATAAGAATAGTTTTCTAAGTGTGCACTTATATTTTTTCCATTACGAGTAAGTGTTTCAATGAGGCTGTGGCATTCATATAGACGTTTTGCTAATGCTCATTTCCAAATATTACCAAGTTTGAGATTAAATAGTGCTATTCTCTTCGTGCAACAAGGTCATAAAAATTTTCATTGAAGTCATGAAAAAGTCTTGGAAAAGTCATGGAATTTTTTCATCCGAATTGATTATGAACCCTTTTATAAGTAATTATATTAAATAAAATTTTTAAAAATATATTCGTTTAAATTGGGCTCCAGTTTTTTCAAAAAACAAGTGAGGATTAACTTATCAAAAGGGAACATGCCACTTTTTAGAAAAAATCACTTAATGACGTTTTCTAAATCTTTCAGATGACATTTATCAAATCACTTACTCTCAAGAAGTCCAAACGTGGAAAATCCTATTTTATTTAAGGGTAAAGTGTGGCTTTTTGATCAAAAGGTAACAAATCTTCTGCACGTTTTATTTTGAGCAAAACGGGAATATCTTCAAATTTTAATCCACTACTTTTAGGTTCATGTACTTCGAAAAGAGAATATGAGAAGATGAAATATTAGAGTTTTGGTGAAATTGGAATTTTTAACATTCAAGTTTTCGTTCAAACAGGCACATATCCAAAATTAAGATGGCAATATCTCCTTGTTTTTTTACGCAAACATTTCTTACTCTGGGCCGTGATTTTGTGCTCCCTTCTGTACCCAGAAAAGTTGATAAAACTATTTTGCTCTTACCCGAATTCGTATTCTCCACACCTGAACATTTTTGGAAAATGGATGTGTTCCGTTTTGATAAATTAGTCCTCAACTAACAAAAACAGTTTCACTTTTATATTGTTTAACTTCAGGTGTGGCGGCATATACTCAGAAAATTTTACAATCGGCCACTAGACCCCAAAAACTTATTGACCACCACTGTCGTCAAGTTTTGAAGAACCGGCCTGCTCTACCCCCCCTCCCCTCACCTCTTAATCCGTCACTGATGTCATTAATGTACTGTTCTGTGTACAATTTGGTAAACATTATTTTGAGTTCAATATATTCAACTTTTGAATGAAAAATTTTAAAATGAAATTAAATGATCTTTCTTTTACACAAAAATATTATTTTTCCTCTATTAATTATTAATTTTTTCAGCTAGAGTCATGTCATTCCTGGTCGTGTACTTCCTGAAAATAGACGAAGTGGAAGTGATATCACATGCATGGAGGACAAGTAAGGGAAAGTGCAGGTGGCCTCCGTGTATGGACCGATTGCAAGTGAAGAAATATATGTTGCAACACAAAGCTCCAGAAAGTGATTGGAAAGAATACAGGGTGGTTGTCATGGGAAAATATGGTGAGAGAGCTATTTCCATCAACTTTTCACTTAAACCTTTCTGGCCTGTATTATATTTTGAAAGTAAATATTGTGTTTCTTCAACTTATTTTCTTTTTTTTATAAGAATACAACCCTACGCTTAACATATTTTTTTTTATTTTTAAAGTTCTAATATATGCATGTATGTATATCCGGAGAAATCCCGTTACTGCGATCTCCAAGGGGCTGATAAAATTTTTTGTTGTAACAGAATAAAATTACAATTTTCTTTAATTTTATATAAATTTTAATTTTGCAAATCTGCACTCTCTTATAATTAAATCTGCAAAATTTATCGCTACTATCAATCTAAAATATATAAGTAAACACATTATTCATCCTGAAAAAAGAAAGAGAAAAATATTGTGCACTGAACTTTTATACATTGGTAATCTTCACAAAAAGTGTTAATTTGTACAATAGACTAAGTCCCTGAGGACATTATAAAAGATTCTAATTTGTGAATGTCACTTACACCACAAGTAAAGTTGAAAATTTTCTGACCCTGTATCGAATTTGCAAGGTGCCTTACGTTTAGTGGGCTAAAATCAACAGCTGGGCACTGACTTATGTTGTCACACATTAACTTGTTACAGCTTGGACAGATTTCCTCCAAAAATGGCTCTTTTTAGAAAGTACAGAGTTCTCATGAAACAACTTGTGGAAGTCGTTTTTTAGTTTCTGAAAACAGCGTTATGAAAAAATGTTCTAACTGACATTGAGAAAAAACATTTTGTTTAAACAAATTTTTGAAAAAAATTGCTTTGTTAAAAAGATAATTTTTCTATATAATCTTAATAGGTTTTAAAAGGGACCGGACATTTTGTCCGTTGTAACAGCTATTTTGTTGTAACGGATTTCACTGTATAATGAACCTTATATATACCCACACATATGTCAAGCAATTCAGTACAAAAAATCTGGTGCCAGATGTATCATTTTTCTGAATTTATAGTGTTCTGTTTTAACCTGCAAGATCTCTATTTTGGTCATTTCCATGCGTGACTTACACTACAATTGACAATTTAACAAGTATTGTTTGCATAGTTAATAATCAATTTTCATTTAATCAAAAAATCTTATTGTATGTCAGTTTACCTCTGAACATGTAGTATTTTTAGCAATATACAAAAACTTTTTTACATTTTGTATTTTACCAAAAAATCATAAAATTGCCATGATGTGACTTACACTACAGGAAAGGAAGTCAAGTTTTAGATACCATTCTAAATTCAATTTTCTTCTTCACTGGTGCAGTAATTTAACATTCAGTCAGTGTATTCTTTTAATACAAGGTTTAAAGCTATAAAATTGAATACAAACAAATTTTTAACTATTAAAGAAAAATATTTATTAGCATTTTTGTGCGTGACCTACACTACATTAATTTTGTGACTTACACTACAGTATGTAAATTTTATAACAACAATGGATACTGAACAAATTTAAGTAACTTTAAATCTTGTAAATGGAAGTTTAGTCACTGTATATATAGTAAATTAAAGTTAAGCCATTGCATACATGGTAAAATCATAAGTGGGAAAAAGTGATATGTAACCGCCGGTCAAAGTTAGGTTCCGGTAATTTTTTAATACCTTCTTCAATGTCAATGTCTGACGAATCTTCATTGACAGGCCACGTGAAGTAACTTCCTTTACATTGCAGAAATTTCACTTTTATCGAAAACAAATCTTTGCTTAATATCTGTCCCACAAAATACTTGACACTTTTCTTTCCTGCAAATGGTACTAAAACCCAGCCGCCGACATCAAATTCTGTTTCATCTGCTTCTTCTTCTATATCTACATCTACATCTTTTTCCACATCTACATCTCCATCTTTTTCTGTATCTACATGTCCATTGGTTAAATCAACTGTACAAAATTTTTTGGGGTTCAAGGAAACATTTGAAAATTTAAGTATGTATTTCTTTACTTTAATGAAACAGTGGGATTTCTGAGTATCGGGAATCGGAAATATTTCTTTTCCGTTTGGAGAGCAAATATCATTGAGTTTAGTTATTTCTCCCTTTATGTTGTTGTCAGAAATATATAACAATGTGACGCTTGGGCAAATATCTTGTGCACAGAGAAAAAATTCTTCTGCAGAATGTGGATCAATTTTCCTGGAGAGGGTGGCTTCTTTGACCCTTCTCTTCACCGTGCCACCAAGTCCATCAATAGGTCCTTTACCATGACTGGTTGCAGAGAAATGCCATTCAACAATGGGGAAGTTTTGGAACATGGCGATGCAGATTGAATATTTTTGCTTAAAGTGTTGTCCAGTTCCATCTGATTTGTATATAAGTCTTGAAATAAACAATTCAGGATAGTCGCATTGAATTTTCTCTATGATTTTTTCATTAAATACAGCTACTGCATATTTGTCGTGCTGCATGTAATCTGATACTACAACTATTGGCACAGTTTTTTTTTCATTTTGATATATGAAATATGCTATGGCTGTGTATATTGTACACGATTTCGAGACCCAATGAGCCGACTGTATCTCATCTTGATAGAAGAAACTATAATTTTCACTGAAGTCGAAATGTAATAGCAAAGTGTTGGTTGGTATGCCTGCCTTCAATTCTAAAAAAAAAAGTATCTTGTTGCCGCTTGATATAAACATGTGTTAAAAACTGTGGAAGTTTAGATTCTAATTTTTCTAAAGCATCTTTTAAAGTAGAAGAAACATTTCCCCTGAAAAGGGTTTTTGTCTCATCTCTCATCCATTGTGAATATTTAATTTCCTCTTCCAAATTCAAATCTTCAGTTAGCTCTTCCATGACATTGTGAAATTTCTGTAAATTTCCACAAATGGAACATCTTCCATAAAAGCAATCTTCCATATTGCCATCACAAACAATTAGCTTGACCAATTCTGAAGCATAATTTGGTAACTGTTTGACTGCTTGTAAAATTAATCGAACATTTTCGTGGTAAATACACAAACATAAATTTGATGGTGTTTGATGTCTGAGGCAAATGTGACCTGGTCGCAACTCACAAAATTTAGAGCGACCAATCTTAACACTTGGATTTTCAGCTTTAAAAATTTCATAAGTTTCTCCAAGAGTCAACATCAAATATCTCTTCTGAATCTTATTTTTGTTGCCTTCTTCATCCTTCATTATTATAAAATCCCTAGTACCAGGTGCCTGGTAGGATATACTATCATTTTCAAAAAAAGATAATACATGAGAAATTACTTCATTACTTATCTTGGTTACTCTTGATGACTGGGGAGCAGGTGATTTTAAGATGTTAGGAACTAGCTGGTGAGCTAACTTTTTCACAAGAGCTTGACATTTGTTAGGACTTGTGGGTAGGTTCCTTTTGACTTTTGCAATGGCTTTCCCAAATGACATTGGACTTTTAAATGCTTTTCTTGGTGAATCGGAATTGGGATCTAAAGAAGTACTTTGGTTTTTTGAAGCATCTTTTATGGATTTTTTTAGTCTGAACTTTCTCATTTCTTCTCTTTTCTTTACTCGTAGAGCTTCTTTATCCTCAATGGTCATTGACTTTTTCTTTGCTGTATGCCTACTCTTCTGTTTTTTGGTTTCATTTTCTTTAAATTTTTGAAATTTATTACTAGCTTTAAGTCTCTCCCTTTGCTCTCTTTTTCTTTCAGCTGCTGATTTAGCCATCTAAAATCAAGATGAACAAAATATCAGAAATGTACAAATCTAATGGCTTGTCTACAGCAGATAGATCAAACAGAAGCTGTGACTGACACTACATTGTGACTTACACTACAAAGTTAAAATATTTCATAAATAGAGAAAATGACTTAAAATTTAAAATTTAAACATGTGTTAATTAGAGACATTACACATAGAAATAAATAACTTAAAAATTTTAAAGAAAAGCTTAATTTTGAATCAAGTAGAGAAACTTTAGTATCTTTTTGTGACTTACACTACAACCAAAACAAGGTGATTTTTATGCTTCTTATTAAGTAACTTAAACTCATGAATCACTATTTAAAATAGGTTTTTTAATGGTAAATATATTATATTTTAATAATTAATCTACAAAAATCTGATGAAAATGCCACTTACCTTAAAATTCAAGAAATCAAAATGATGAAAAAAGACAGAGCATGCTTTCAAAACAAAGTAGCCATTTCGAAACTGCAGTGTTGCCACAGATAAAAACAAAAATAGTTTTTGATGTAAAATTTTTACATTTCAGACTATTCTAAAATACATATAAAAGTTATAACTGTTTAAAAAAATATTTTTGTAATTCACTTGTTGGATACATTTACATGGAATTAACCTTTTCACAACAGTTAGTCCTAGATGCATACTTCCAGTTGCAAAAATGTTCAAAATCAGATGCAGGGTTGAGATATTGAAAGTTTGAAGTGAAAGTAAAGAAAATAAAAAAATACAAAATATACAGGGTTCGTACGGGTCATGGAAATCCTGGAAAGTCATGGAAAAAAAATAAACAGATTTCAGACCTGGAAAAGTCATGGAAAATTAATATTTTCACTAAAAGTCATGGAAATTTATTTCAAGTCATGGAAAAATCTCTTGGGCAGTAAGAAAGTAACAGAAGCTAAAAGAACATTAGAAATTTTTCAGTGATTTAACAGTATTGCATGTAAAAGCTATTTACACTGGAAAACTGAACCATCCCAAAAAGCGAATCTGAGTTTTGGAATCCTATTGCATCCGCTTCTGTTACAGCCGTCTGCCTTTTTTTGTAATGTGGTTTTACTGCTGCTTATTTAGAATTCACAATTTTTTTCAGCACATAATATATTTTTTTAGAACTGGACTTGCTTGTTACAGATTTTGCCACACCCACTCAAAAAGTATAATTCAATTGCATATAAGTTTGTTTCAACACTCATACAAAATCATTATTAAACTTGTCAGAGTTTCTCTTGATTTGTTGAAGGCTTTAGAGGTTAAGGTTTATAAAGGTTTAACCGGGCGATATAACAAAGAAATAGGGAATTCTAATACTTAAAAAAAAAATTACTGAAAAATGAAGATTTACTTCAATGAACGAAAATACTGTCAAGTTACATAGATTATTAGATACACTGTTGGCACCAAAGGGCAGTATTTTTATAAAGTAAATTTATTTTTAAAAACTTTGTAATGAATCATTCAACCTTTGTCCAATTTATTAATATTCTGCCCCATTTATTACTACAGAAAAACCTGTTGAAGTTGAACACCTTTTTCAGGCACGGAAATTGCTTTTATTATATAAATCAACCTCTGTAAGTTGACCACTAAAGTAGTGCACCGCTGTTGGTTAACTTACTCAGGTTTCACAGTATTATGCTCTGTTTATTAAATATTTATTAATTTAAACATCTATAGATTGCATTCGCTATTTTTACCTTACTCAAATTAAAAAGAAAAATAAGAAATAGTTATTAGTTTCTGTACTATGCGCAGATGTTTTTTCAGTCACAAGTAAATATTTTGATAAGGTATTGGCATTTACATAATAGTTTTGCCAATACCCGTTGCAGAAAATTGGCAAATAGTACTATTCTTTTTGTGTAACAAGGTCATGAAAATTTTTAAGAAGTCATGAAAAAGTCTTGGAAAAGTCATGGAAATTTTTCATCCAAATAGAGTATGAACCCTGAATATAACTTTTTATACAGGCCTTAGGTCCGCTAACTTACATTCAAGGAAATAATCTCCATTGAAAAAGAATTCTAGCACAAAAAGATTGACATTAGTACAACCAATATTCCCCGAGATATGAAACACAGCGTTTTGTGACTTATACCACTTAACATTCACCGTCATCCATCAATAACACCTTTTGATGAAAATATAGCAGTTAACAAGGGTTTATATAAAATTATATGTGTACATTAGGGTGTCCCAAGATATAATGGCGAAAAAAAAATTTGTGAAATCGAATACGCATACCCTCCAAATTTTTTCCATTTCACCTCAGAAACATGAGAAAAAAGTTTCATTGCAATAAAATAACGGGAACCTGTGCCGACTTGAGGTCAAAGTTGGACCTGAAATCCTGTACGGCGACTACAGTGAAAAGATTGCTAACTGCATAATTCCTTACTACGCGACATCAATTAATTTAAAGCAGATATTTACAACAATATTAGACTAATTGAAACATTACTGTACATATTTTTAATTCAATGTTTGATTTTTGCAGTCAGGATATAGCTTCCGCTGCTCTTGAACGCAACGTAACACAGATTGTTTTTGTTCCTCATCAGCTGTTAGCAAACCATGAAAGTCCTGCATCATTTTTACAGCTCTTTCAGCTGCATCGTTTACTGCTCTAAGCATTGAGACAGTCTTTTTCACATCATGGAATGAAATATTATTGACCATACCATAAAAGCTGGATGAATTTTTGTAGAGCAACTTTTGAGATAATTGGGTCCACATTTTCGTACACTTTTATCAAAAAGCACAAATCTTTGTTGGGTGCTTGGACTGCCAAAATGCATTGAAGCCATGGTTTGACTTATAGTGTCACTACAAACAAGCAGATATCAAACAATGCTTCATTTTCCTTCGTATCTAATTTTAGTTGTGAACTAAATAAAATAGTAATAGTTTTAGGGAGTAAATCACTCGAGCCATCCATCGAGTTTTGTGCATGGCTCCCGGTGGTCTTATTTTAAATTCATTTTCTGTATCTCCACCTAAAAATATGATAGGCAATTTTATCAACTCTTGATAGTCATATTACTAAGTTTAGCTCAGTAAAAGTCAAGTAAATTTTCCAAGTTCAGGTATAGTTCGGAACAAAACCGCAGCTCCTCCATAGCACTGTATTTTAGTGGGATAGATGAGTTCATATATATGACGGCGGCAAGCAAAGGAAAGCATTTCTCTATCAAATTTTTGCTCAAGAATAGAGCAAGAACCACTTAAAGGACCTGTTCTGGAAGCTGTAGTATCACAACAGAGAGTTTTAACTTTGTCTTTGAGATTCCAATCTAAAACTGCCTTTCAAACAGCCTTTGTTTGTTCTTTTCCTGTGGAATTATCCAGTTTAGACTCAGCAATGAGTGGTTCCGTCACATCCATATAAAATAACTATAGATAAACGATCTTCTTTTGATTTTTGAGCACTCAAAGCAGGCAACAGTTTCATATCCCAAGGTAAATTCACAACAGATGGTACCTCGTACTGAAAACAAATTTTTCTTCTTTCCTCGTGCTCCTTCCGCTTTTCGGTTCGAATTCTTTGAATTGAAGATTTACCTATGGGACATTCATCAATGTTACACCCAAGTGCGTCAATAGTAGCTTCAAGAATAAACACATAATCTCGTATACTTGGACACCTGTCCAATGCAGCAACTGACTTTGGAGTAATAAAATCGCTCCTCATTACATATTTATTTGTTCCAGGTTCTGATAAACTTGTTCCAGATACTGATTTATATGTTTCAGGGAAATTTTCCGAATTAATATTTTCACTAGAACTCGAAGAGGAATCTTTTTGTACATGCTCATACAATTCCGAGGATGTTGAAGTGGAATCGTATTTAATGCGCCTGTTTTCTTCGTTGACAGCTCAAAGTCAAGCCCTTTCCTCTTAGTCGGCAAGTTTTTTTATCCACTCCACCTAAAGTGACCATGTCTGCTGGGCTCTCTTTGGAGTTGCAAGAAAATCCCATCTTCCTCTATTTTGATTAACTGAAGTGCATCAGCATGTGCAATATTGAATAAATTGTTTAAATTACTCTAAAATTCTTGTTAACGCTGCCTGAATACTACTTGCAGTTTCTTTGCCTTTTTTTTAAAGTCTCTCCAAATTTGATTTAGGTTTTTTAAGTTTATTCACACAATTTGGCAACGATTTGGTGGGAATGCGTGCCTTTTCCCAAAGGATGATGCACTTCCGAATAGCGAGATTTGCACTTTCACTGATGGTTAAATTTTACTTCTCGAATGTTATAAAACAAAACAGACAGAACTTGTCCGTTAGAGGGAAGTTTGCAAGCCCGTAGTTTGGTGTTTTACGACTCCCCTACTAAAAATATCTCTTTTTTCAAACTTTGCAATTCCACTGCCATGTTTTGTTCCCTATGGAAGGACTAGACTGCTCTCGCTGACCGGAATGTATTCGTACTGACATGTTTGACAGTTTGCAAATTGCTACGGATAAGTCCCCCCCCCCCCAACATATGTTTTTTCTGTTTTAATTTGTTTTCTGTGCGCTATTTACAGTTGTTTTGAGCTTCGCAAAGTATCACGTCGCCAGCGTTCGCTTGCTTATGAATACACGTGCTATTTACACATTTAGGCCTTTAGGCGCAAGTCGGCATGGGTTACCCTGCTTCAAAATTTTTTTACAACGGTTTTGATATAAAAGGAAAAAAATAAGAGGGTATGCGTTTAAAAAAAACGACTTTCATTTCTTTTGGGACACCCTAGTGTACATAGAGTGGTTTTTCAAATTGTTCGAGGTTTTGTGGTGTGTCTTAGAGTCTCACGGCATAACATTTGCATTTAGTTTTGAATATCAATGAAAAATATAAATGTTTTTTTACTTCAACAGCCTGTCATTCTTCTGAAAGGACTATAAGTTATCTTGTGTACGGTCCCTTAAAACTTTGAACACGAATATTTCCTTGAGTTTTTGTCGCATAAATGTCAAGTTTTTTGTGTTAGTAACATCTTTCAATGAACATTATTTCTCTAACTATAAGTTAGGGGACCTAGGGCTCGTATAAAAAGTTGAATTTTGTATTTTTTGACTCATTTTTATTTTTGCTTCAAACTTTCAATGGCTTAACTCTGAATCTGAACATTTTTACAATTGGAAGTATGTATCTAGGACTAACGGTTGCAAAAATAAAGGTCTTGCAGATTGAAACGGAACACCGTGTATAGAGAAATTCAATGCAAACTGGCTTCTGAATGATTCTTGTTCTGCATGAACTATTTGCCAATGTATTTTTTATGGTCACCCAAGATTTGTTGAACACTGTATGTATATAGGGAGAGTGTCATACCTTGGGACACTTTTCATATTTTGATTTTTAGCATCAGTTATTTAAATCAAATTTAAAATCTAAAAGTCACATTAAAATGCCCCAACATATTTCTCTTCAATATATTTTTTTTTAAATTCAGGCAGTTTCATACTTGCCAACTCTACTGTTTTTAACGGGAGACTCCCGTATTTTGCTTCCATCTCCCGATTTCCCGTTTTTTAAGATTTTCTCCATTTTTGCAGTTTTTTCAGGCAATCATCAAAAAGTTTCACTTTCTTCTCAATGGATGGCGCCCTTTTCCTGTCTACCAATGTCAGGGAATAAGAATTTTTCCAATTAATAACTCATTTAGTAAAAATTAATTTTTTGGAAGCTTTCCACATTGCATGTTCAACGAAGCACGTGCTTTGCCGGAAATTGCAACAGATTTCAAGCCTTTTGCATCTTGAAATTATTTCAATTATTTTTAATGTTTGAAGTTATTTTAGCATGTGCTACCCTATACCTACTTATTTTATATTGTATTTTCATCGTATATTGATTTCCTTTTTTTTTTTCGGATTTTAGTAATTAAATTTTTGTAGCTACTTTTCTGGTAGAGACTGGAGAATGTACAAAACTTTAAGCAAATTCACTCATTATTTAGTTTTTCCTTCGCAGTATATTTTTCTTGCTGCTACCAATTTGCTTACATCTACAAAAAATCCCCATTTCACTTTAAATTCAGTATTCATGTTATTTAAAAGCATAATTTATTAATTCTGTAGCGAGGATATATGTCGATGGTAAATCACCTATATACTTCTAGTAAAATCTCCTGTTTTTTTTCCTTCGAAGGCTGGCAAGTATGCAGTTTGAAAATAAAATATTGCCAGCCATTTAAAGTAAGAGTTCCAAACTGTCCCAAGGTACAACATCCTATTGTTCCTTGGGACACATGTTGTCCCATGGGACACTCTTCATGGTTCAGGAAACAATCACATACTTAAACCAATTTTGCACCAAAAAGTAAAAAAAAAAAAAACTTTTCATGGTAATAAATTAAATCACGAATAATGAATCATGAATTATTATCTTACATTAAAAGTAGTGATGTTCCGGATATCCGAGGGAAAATAAAGATCCGTATCCGTTACTTTTTTGACGGATCTTAAACGGATCATTTCTATTCTAAAATTTTTTAGATATTTGAATAAATACTCTTAAATTCCGTTTAAATTAGGTTTTATTCTCTATTTAAATTACAAGGTATCATTTCAGAAGCCAATTTGTACCCCCCCCCCCATTTCAAAATGGAAGGGGAAATAAGTTTTAAAAGTGTGTATCAGTGTGTCCTTTCGTGGCATCGTAACTCCTAAACAGTCACTAAACATCATATTGGAACATTTTTCCATATTTCTAAACATATCTTACTTATTGAGAACCATGCATATGTTTCACCTTGGCCCTAAGGTACAATATGTTTGGCTGTCCCGAGGTACAATCACCACATGGTTTAAGAAAAACCAAAGTGGTGGTCAATCTAGATGCACTATCAATTATTTTCTCATAACCAAAATATTTGAAGTACAGTCGACTCCTGCTACAACGCGATTCGACTTACGCGCAAGGGATATAACGCGAATTTTTTCACGAGTAACAAATTTTAGAGCTACCGCCAATTTCTGGCCCAAAAAAAAGAATTTTTTTTTTGGAAGAGAATATCGGCTTCGTTATTGACTACTAAATATTGATTTCGTTAATATTATTACATCCCTGTAGTAACACTGACAGCGAAAGTCAGTGTAGTATACTCATCGCCTTAGTGCATCAAATAACGACTCAGAATATTGCATTTATTTATTTTTTCATTCTAATTATTAAATTTGATGAAATATAATGACACTTTAGTGCGCTGTTTCATCCAAAGTTTGAAGATGGGAAGAAAAAGTAAGTTTCTGCCACCGCCCCCCCCCCCAAAAAAAGGTTAAGATTCTCTATATGCTTGAACAACCATAAAATGCCGACGGTAGCACGACAATATGAGTGAATCTTCCATACGTACAGTTAAAAGTCAGAAGAATCCGTAAAAGTTCAGAACTTAGTTTCAATATTGAAGCTTGCAGAGCAGTGTCTAAGCAAAGTACATACATATCTATATATATAAAAATGGAGTTTGGTAAATTTGTTCCCTACGATCTCAGAAACTACCCGGCAGATTTGGCTGAAACTTTCACCGTTTGTTCAGTTTGGTACTGGGAAGGTTTATAGACCAGTTCGAAAAAAATCCGATTGATAGTTCCCTTTTTATTCCAATTTTAGTCCCAATTTTCGCATAAATGTCCCAATATGGGGGTGGAAAAAAACGTGCACATATTAACATTATATGTCCATCGAAAGCGCCAATTTTTCTGCTGAAGATAGCATCTGTTCGAAGTTTCTAAGTTGTATAAAAAACGAGTTATGAGCTTTTTTGTTCCCTGTTCGAAGGCTTTCATCAACCCAAGTCATTATTTAGTGTGTCATCTCAACTCCCAAGAATTGTTGTATTGTTGAATATTTTTGCGTTTCGTCTGACTTTTTGAGGCTTTTCTCAAGTCAAATCTTAAAGTAACTTTTTTCCACAAGATTGGCTAAAAATAAATGGATTTGGCTGATGATTTTACTTTTAAACGGAACTTATGTAATTAATGGTTTATTATTATTTATGCTGATTGGACACTTGCTCACTATATCCAACCAACCAGCAGAAATATCCCCAGAACTTTTTCAGAAAGATTTCAGTAGCTGATGCATTTGGCAGTTTTTTCCACTGTCGCTGTTTTTGAGCCCAAAGACTACGTAATAATGTTTCTCAGCTTTCACCATATAAACAAAATATCGCCAATCAAAGATACTTAAAAAAAAAAAATACTTTGTAAAAATAATTCAACAACTAAATTAGGCAAATCCATAAACCGCACAAAAACTTCCATTAATTTTTCTTTTTGCACGATTTCAAACAATCGCCAAATTTTACTACTTATTTTGGAAACATTTCGGATGAAACCGTTTAGCGCCATTTTATTTCGACCAAAAGTATCTCAGCATCTGGCAACAATATTTCCATAATAAAAATTAGTAAGGAGGGGGAGTATTATGGAAAGTGTCCCAAAATGATTCTCGCAAGTTTGGTAAGATTTTAAACCGCACCAAGTGCCCACAAAAATTGAAATTTCCCAAAATAACTAAAGCATACAGTACTATTATAGTGCAGCATTTTATTATTGCTACATACTGTGCGTGCCGTGTTGGTTTATTTTATGTCTTTCCCTCCCATTGATCATTCATTTTGTGCATCTTAAAGTATTTTATGTTGAATAAAATGGCTTTTTTTTATTTTTAAAAAACAGTAAAAGTTCAGTTCTTTATGTAAGAAACTGTTGTTCGTTGAGGAGTTTAAGCGGTGTTTAACAGTGTCTAAAATAATCTGGTATGTTTCTAAAAAAAATGTATACATACATTTTTCTACAACGCAAAATTTCGACTTACGCGAGGAGTCTTGGAACGCATCCCTCACGTAAGTAGGGACTCGACTGTACTTCTCTTTTATAGATTAAATTTACAAGTACAAAGACAGAATATGAAATAAAAATAAAGAAAATATTTGCTTTGGAAGCATGAAATTTTCTTTCTCTCACAAAATCCTCAATTTAACTCTTTCGATGTTCATTGTTACTTTGGTCCCATTTAGTAGTAAAGTTTACTTTTAGAGATTACAAAAAACATGGCTGCTAAAAGTAGATTCCTATAGACTAGCAGTGTCCCAATCCCTCTCCCCCAATGCATTTTAGAACAAAGATACAAAATTATTAATTTATTTGTAGATACTTTACACTTATAACGATTTCTTTCTAACATCTTACTGTCTTTCAGATAATTATGCAACGGCAAAGAAAAAAGTTCAGGTGGCATTAGACATGACGAGTGTAGATAGCGACGAATCAGACTTGGACACGAGAATGAAGGAAAGACGAGAACGAAAAAAGAGGAAATACTCTTCCTCCGACAACTCTGAAGATGAACCCAGAAACTCGCCAGCGCCAGTCATTCTCAGTGTTGTCCCATCCGCCGAGCTAGACGTAAAACAAGAAGAAAATTCAGTGCTTGCTAATGAAGAACTGATATCAAACATAGAGTTTGAAGCAAATGCTACTCGTAAGTGATTTTAACATTTGCCAGTAGGGTAGAGTGAAAACAATATAAATAAATAAATAAATTGAGAAATATGTATAGCCTATGTGTGGAAAAGTGGCCTCTTACCAAGCCTATTTATCATACAAAATATCAGCTAAATCAAATAATATCTTTAACTGCCAAATAACGTTCAATTTTAATTATTTAGCCTGATTTTTCAGGATTGGAAGCATGTTGCTGTAACAGGATATATGATATGATTTTTTAACAAAGAAATATTTTGACAGCTGAAACTTTATTTTTTGGTAGCCATTCTCAATGAAATGAGAATGGTCGCCTATTGGCGACCTCTAATCTTAAACTTCAGCAAAATAACTGATATTTTCCCTAAGCTTGTCGAGAGTTAATGATTTCCTGCCAAAAGTTAAACTAAAACCACGCTGCAAACATCCAATAGAAATACAATTTCTCAGTGCACTTGAACCATTTCCTTTCTATCTGCATTGATTTAGGACAATTAGCTCCCCATTGTGTGCATGCAGTCAACCTGGAACTCCTGTCAACGCAGTCAACTTGTCCTCTAACCAGCTCTTTCCATTGCACTTACAATTCCAACCTTTCTTTTCCCAAAAATATTGCACACATTCTATCTCTTCTAGTTTCATATAAGAATATCTATAAAATAATGTCCGTACTCATATCACAATCAGATGGCTTTAAATTTCCTGCCTAAAACTTTCAAAGAACTTTTATTGCAATTTATATTCTATTTTCAGCCAACCAGATTTTTTCAGATTTCTTTTTCACTTGTTTACTGTGTTTTAAATGCAGGGTTTGAAAATATCTGATATTTTGATATACAGTGGCTCCCAAAAGTGTTCGTACACCTACGACTTTCAGCGAAATTGACCCCAATCCATTGGGTAGAATTAATCTTAAGGAGTAGTTTTTTAATTAAAAGACCTATGATCATTTTTTAACAAAACTGCATGAAAAGTTTTTAAAAAATATTAAAACTTAATTTTTTAAAAATAAAAAACCAAAAAGTGCCGGAAATTTTATCTCACAAAAGTCTTTGTACACTCGAAAAAATGTCTGTATATTATTGAATAATCTAACTTTTTATTAAGTTGTTATATAGTAGAATGTCATGCAGTAACAACAACAACTTTTAAACGCCTGGGAATAAATTTCATTCATTTTTCTTTCATTTTTTTGCGTAATTTCTGAGTAAGTGTTCAATCACACTTTGAGTTTTACTGTTTCTAGCTCTATTTTCGTTTCAAAGTCGTATTTTCATAATCTAGCCACCAGATATCTCTAAATATGTTGCATTAAGTTCAAATCTGGAGATTGAGGAGGTATTTTCTAAACTTGAGGATAATTTTCGAGGTACTAGACGCAAACGTTGAAAACCGTGTGCTTCTTATCGTTAACTTGATAAAAAACAAAGTTGTTTCCAATAACCAAATTTTTGATTAAGAATTCGAAAATTCGCTTTTAAAATATTAAAAGGAACGGCATGATTCATTATTTCATCAAAAAATTTCAAACTACCAAGTCCTGATGCTGATATGCACCCTCACACTAAAACACCTCCACCGTCCTGATTAACTGATACAACTAAGTTCTTAAGATTAAGTTCCTATTTTTTTCTTCTACTTACAGTTATACAACAGTTTAACCAAAAATGTTGAATTCATTTCTATCTGTAAGTAAGACGTAATTGTAAAACGTTTTGAGCTTATTTATCATTGATTTTGCGACGAAAAGCGTAAGCTTTCTGTTTTTTGCACGACCAAGAAAATTTCAGCGGGATGAGGTCCCATTTAATCTAGTTAATCAGAGAACTTGGAGAACAATTTTAGGTGAAAATTAAATGTAAAACGTTTCTTTAACTCTGCAGAAACATTTACAGCACTCAAATGTGTATTGTTCGTAATTTTTATAACTTTAAATCTCCGATCACGCTTTGTAAACTTTGCCAGTTGACCTTTTCTTGCCTTGTTTTCGGTCCAAGTCTTTTCTTTAAAGCCTTTTATCTAGCACTTTACTATAGAATGGTATAAAATGTCAAATTTTGAGACATTTTAAACCAATTTACTGCTACCGTGAGGAAAAAAAATCAAATTTCGAATGTTTTTTTTTGCGAATACCAGCCATTTTAGAGCAATACCCACAATATTAAGGAATAAATAAACAAAAAACTGAAGACAAATGACTTTTAAGGGTCAACACAATTCAAAAATATTAAATAAACGGCATAAGATAATTTTAATCATGAATTTATTTCGAAATAAATGAGTGTACGATGACTTTTGTGGCATGTTATTTCTCTGTCTCTTCGTTTTTTGACCCATTTCAAAAAGAAGATGCGTCAATATTTTGAAAAAACTACTGGGTTGTATTTAGAATGACAGAGGAATGATGTGAAAAAATATTGGACTTCATATTTCGAATTCCTTTTTGCGTTATTTTGGTTTAACTAAAAAATTTCATAGTGTACGAACACTTTTGGGAGCCACTGTATATCCTATATTTTCAATCAGTACAAACAAAAGTCTTCAAAACATCCTCAAATCACTCTTTATTTTCTTACATTATTATTACTATATGTAGACTGAAAGGTAATGTTTCTTTCATTATATATATCTAATATTACATTTTACATTTTCATTAATTTTCACGGAGTTATTTTAGCATCAGGTGTTTTACTCATTTTTCTTCTCTTAGCAATTTTTTCAGTTATATATGATTCAGAAATAAAAATGTGCATTAGTTAATGCACAGTCATTAGACCTTTTCTTTTTTTCTGACCAATGTTTAATATTTAAGTAGGCACTTTTAATACGAATTAAAATTGTTACATTAATACTAATAATTTTATGAATATAAAAATAAAAAGGAATATTATATTACTTCGTTATATTAATGATGTATTAATACATCATAAAAACATAGTACATAACTTTTTGGTTATTTTTATTATATGATTATTAGTATTAGTATGATTAATATAATTTCAATACTGAAAATACCATAGTTAAAAAAATAAATATTGGCAATATCAAAATATAATGATATTTTCAAAATAAATATTGGATATATATCGGCGAACCCTGTTTAAATATTTTATGTTTTTGAATGTGTTTATGTATTATTATGTCAAAATTGTTCCAACAAGTGCTTGCTCGCTCGTAACCTATTCTGTTTCCCCAATCACCACATCTGGTCAAACCCTCACCAGGGTTGGTACAGTGGTGATTGGTGAGGTTTAAATAAATTAAATAAATGATACTTTCCCTGTTTTGGCCGAGTTCGAAAATAAGCACACGGCCAACCATTAGGGTGTTTCAAAAATATGTCTAAAAAAAAAAGTTTCTCCTAGATAACAGGACACCCCTCAATATTTTTAGACTTGTAGATAGTAATATACTGGAAGAATTTTAGCTTCCTATTTCAACTGATAGAGGGTGCTCAACCCCCTCTCCCAAACTTCAAATGTATGGGGGGGGGGGGTTAAAAAATACTTAGAACTGAGAAAAAACAATGCTACATATTATAACATACACTAGTAGTATACATATACATTGCAATGAAATAATTATTTACAAAAAAAAAAAACAACTGGGGAAATGAAATGTTTCTAAAGTCGTGACATTTTGTATGCTACGGCTAGTGTTAAATAGAGGGGTCATTGAGCAAACTCTTAAAATTCAAGTAAGAAACTGAAACTTTTACAGCATAATATTATTAGTAAGTCTATAAAAAAAATGGGGGGGGGGGGAGTGTCCAGGGCTCTAGCTGAAAAAAAGGCTTTTTGAACCACCCTAAAGCACACGGCCCCAACCACTAATGTACCTCTATTTTAAACTTTTGCTCTTATAATATTTTTACTTCTGTATGGTGCAACATACACATATTACAGGGTTCGTACGGGTCATGGAAATCCTGGAAAGTCATGGGAAAAAAAATTAGCAAATTTCAGACCTGGAAAAGTCATGGAAAATTGAAATTTTCTTTTCAAGTCATGGAAATTTATTTGAAGTCATGGAAAAATGTCCTGACTGAAGAGAAAGTAACGGTAGCTAGAAGAGCATTAGAAATTTTGAGTGATTTAACAGCATTGCACTTAAAATCTATTTAAAACTGAAAAATTGAACGATCCCGAAAACAAGTCTGAATTTTGAAATCTTATTGCATCCACTTCTGTTGTAGCCATTCATCTTTTTTTGCAATGTAATTTTACTACTTGGACCATTATTCATTTTTAATTTACTATTATTTTCAGCACTTCTGTAGAATCAAACTTGCAGATTTTTGATTTCGTCCACTCAAAAAATGCGATTCAATTGCATTCAAGTTTTCCATCACTTGTAAAAACTTTATTATTAAACTTATCATAGTTTATCTTAAAATGAAGATCTTTAGTCAGGCACTAGGATACAGAAATAGGGGAATTCTAGTACCCTCTAAAACAGTAGTACCCAACATGTGGCCTGCAAAACTAATCCCTGCTATTCACTGCTACGTTCAATGACAGGAATCAAAAACAATGTTCTGGAATTTCTGAACCTATTTATTTATATGCATTTAAAAATGTGCAAATAAGTTAACAAGTAGTTATGAATCAGAAAATTTATTCATTACTAAAAGTTTTTTTAAAACAAATATCTGGTTTAGAAACATGACTTGACTAAAGAATGTGTCTTCACTTTAAAAAACGAAAATACTGTCATATTATGTGCATGGTTAAATGCGCAGTTGACATTAAAAGGCAACTTTTGAACAGATCTATTGAAACTCAGTAATAACTCATTCAACCTTTGACCCATTCATTATCATTCTGCCTGTTAATAAAATTAAGAGTAATTAAGAATCACTATATTCCATTTACTGTATTTTTACTTTGCTTTGAGATTCTAAATTTATGTGATGAGGACAAATAAGAATAGATTTTTAGATGTACACTGATAATTTTGCAATTACAAGTGCTTCTATGAGGTAGTGGCACTCACGTAGGAGTTTTGCTAATGCTTTTTTCTGAAAAAATTGGCAAATTTGATATTAAATAGTACTATTCCCTTCTTGCAACAAGGTCATGAAAATTTTTATGAAGTCATGAAAAAGTCTTGGAAAAGTCATGGAATTTTTTCATCCAAATAGAGTATGAACCCTGATATTAATGATATATGTATGTATGTATTTAAATTTAGCTATGCAGAGACACATTCTCAGCAGACTAGACGAGATGATTGACCTCCAAAGACAGAACAACATGCTACTGCAAAGGATTCTGGGATCTGAAAACCGCCTCTACGTTCCAGAGGTGG
This sequence comes from Uloborus diversus, assembly GCF_026930045.1. Taxonomy (NCBI): domain Eukaryota; kingdom Metazoa; phylum Arthropoda; class Arachnida; order Araneae; family Uloboridae; genus Uloborus; species Uloborus diversus. The sequence goes on along the minus strand of NW_026557876.1, from coordinate 5,385,301 downwards.
CCAAACCCAAGTTGCCGATCGATAATGATGAAGAGTTGGAACTTTGGGAATCGTTTTTGAATGATTCAGAAAATTTTAACAGTTGTGTAAGTTGTTTTTTTAAATATGAAGTTTCTCTAATATTGTTTGCATAATCTGAAACTCTGATTAATTTTTTTTGAAAAAAAAATATTTTTTTCAAGGTCAAATTCAGTGAATTGACCCTGACTTATTTCAGACCTACACCCAAATGAATTTTCAATGATTTTCAAACTCTCATTTAAAATCAGTTTTTGGAAACTTGCTGACATCAAGACATGCTTTGACAAAAAATGCATAAACTGGTCAAGATTTCAATGCCTTTGCATTGTGTCAACATTTCGAATACACTAAAACCTTGTTGATATGGTTATTGGGTAATCCTGATCAAATATGTAGTTTTTTAAAACATTTTGTGTTGACATAGACATACCTCTCAACTTTTACGCGTTAGTCTTGAAATGTACACATTTTGGCTATTATTACATTTTTACACGCCCCTGTCCCGATTTTTTTATACATTTTGAAATTTGATTCAATCTGCATGTATAACACTCATTGATTTTCGCTTAATTTGGTAGTTTCTTGCTTAGACAATAACTTTGTGTTGACTGCTATTTTCAACCCTTCCATTGAGCAGTTGTGCACTCATCTTTTGCAGCGCCCATTCAAAATTTTCTACGCAGTTGCATTCTAGTTAGTTCGAGCAAAACCGTTCGAAAATGTACCTTTTTCCAACCAAGCGTGCTGTCAAACCTTGATTATCTCGAGATCTCCTTATCTTCCTTGACCCATTATGTCTCAAGCAAAAATGTATCTCGGCTTTTTACATAAAAAATCGTGTATTTTCTACAGTTGTTTCGAAATGTTGGCACTGAAAAAAGTTTTAATTGCCTGTTTTCCTTGGTAATTTCGGTATCAGAACCGATTCCAAAGGTATCTGTTTGTAGTTTTTCATCCCTTTTTCTTGGAAAGTATAAAAATAAGGGATTGGAGCAATATAACGGGAATGTGGAAGTTTAGGTGTCAAATGAGTGATGAAATTTTTTTTTAAATCTTGATGTAATAATACCCAAAGCTTAAGTTCTTAGCACATTTCTTCAAACTTGCACTCACTAATTTCAACTTTCAAATTTTGGCTTTGTTAGTTCTGAAAATTAAAAAAACTTGCAGCTTTATTTATAGTGTAGCTCTAAAAAAGCTGCTCAAAAAGAAAAAAAAATTGAGTTACAGTGCAATCCATAGTGAAATACTGCCTAGGGTCAGTGCCCCATTTGCGTCTTCTGATAATTTATGCTACTGTGATTTTGGTATGGGAACTTTTCATCGTCACACAATTTGAATTTAGTCTGTAACTCAAGTTCGTGGTTATATTATTGTAAATTTGCAACTCTCTACCTATGTCATCTGTCAATGGTTTTATTTTCCCAGTAAAAAACTTTCTTTCCCTAGAATAAACTGGTATGCTGAAAAACCAAGGGCAGATCTAGAAATTTTCCAAGGGAGGGACACTTGATTTTTATTAACACGCTTTTATTAGCTTCACCTGTATGTATGTATGTATGTATCTTGTAACGGAATCTTGCAGCTCAAATTTCGCCCACTTCCTGCGATCGGATTCTTTTGAAATTTGGCACGCGACCTCAGACCCGATGACAATGCAATATTCTATAATCAAATTAATTAATTAACTCTTTTAATTGCTAGTTTCCTCCAATTTTAATCAATATTTTGGCATAAATGCAACAATGTGAAAAAGGAAAAATTAAAAAAAATGCATTAAAAAATGCTCGCAAAAATTATTTAAAAATACCTACAGAAACCTTTAATTTTTCTGCATCAGACAAAATTTGTTCCAATGTTCCAAGATAATTAGAACATGAAATATAATCGTTTTTAACTAATTTCCTGCCAAAATTTAGGTGAGCCTTCAATTGGAAATTCATTGCTGATCAGACCATTGTTGAACAACTTTTATTCAAATGCATCTCAAATTTTCAAAGTAATATAAATATGATTTCCGCAAACATACATCGATGACTCACAGTAGCTTTCCATCGGGGTGCCCTTGTCTTATAACTTTAAGATATTACCTCGCACTTGTTTTATAAATGATTTCGTCGCCTGATAATTCTTCAACATAAGACTCAAAAACAGAAAAATAATAGTTTTAAAAAACTAAAAAAAACCCGCTTTCGTAGCAAAATGAACTAAAAAGTGAAAAATAATCTTTGGATGATAGTAGTTGACCAATCACTTAATGTAATACAAAAAAGCGTGGGGGGCTTCTTATCAGTTGTCTTGAATTTCTTCCATTTGTTGTCCAAGCAAAAATGTAAATAGACTGCACCCCACGGTTTTTTGTATTACATTAAAGTTAAGTGATTGGTCAACTACTATCATCCAAAGATTATTTTTCACTTTTTAATTCATTTTGCCACAAATGCGTGTTTTCTTTTTAGTTTTTTAAACTATTATTTTATTATTACTTACTTTTTACTATGCATACTGATTTTAAAATATTGATCGAAAAACTACCAGTGGAAAATCCCTCAAGGGAGAGGCGATCGCTTCTCCCTTGTATCCGTCCCTGCAGAACACTTGTAAAAATAATAAGCTGGTATTCCAAAAACTTAAAGTAATTTAATGAAATGAAATATTAAAAATTTGTTTCTCACAGTCTAACAAGTATTTTATCAACGACTTCATTATGCAGGTCACATTCTTCGGGCACCGAATCGGAGTTGATTTGAAGCAATCGACCAGAGCACTTCTAGGTAACTTTCTGACGAACAAGTATGCCACAGAATACAACTGGGCAGGAAGAGAACCCAAGAAGCCATTCAGAAATTTAAAATTGATGACATTGATACTTTGTAAGTACTTTTTTGCTATTTGTCAATATTTGAAAAACAGCAAAATTGCACATGTTCAAGAAATCTTTAGTAACAAGCATGTATTTAAGCTGGTTTTTATGTTTTTTTGGGTTTTCTGCTATCTCAGTATTAAAGTGTAAATTGTGTGTATTAAAGTATATGTATAATTAGGGTCAGAAATAAGAATTTATTATGATGGCACCTAGTATAAATTTCTGGGTGTTAAAATGAGTAAACTAAGGGTCATTTTTAAGGAATCAAACATTTGTGTAATACAAGAAAAAAAATTGGGTTGTGGCATGTTGCTGAAAGGAGATTCAAAAAGGTCTGAAAAAAAAAGATTATTTTCAAAAAAAAAAAAAATATTTTTTTAAAAATTAATTAAGCAAAGTTATCCTTTGGGTCATAATGACGATGAGTCGAGAAAGCAAGCTCCATTGTAATCCAAAATTTTAGGCATCAAATTTGGCACCTAGAGTTGGAATGCAGAATGATGCCGATATACTGCCGTGCTAAGCACAGATGTGGTATCTGCAGTAGAGCTCAAAATGAGAAATTGACGATTAAAGTTTTACAACTCGTTTCTTTGATTTATGACTTAATTAAATGCTAAACTTGCGGTAGTTGTTTCGTAAATAACTTATCTAAAAACCGTGAGAGAGTATTTTTGTAAAAATCTTAATTTAAAATTAATAAATGTAGTTACGACAAATTTTCTTTTCAAAACCTTTTCATATACTAAGCTATTTTCACCGTAAGTGACAACTACAAGGGATTTTTAGGGTTACCTGCACAGATACGACAAAAATAGCTTAGAAAAAGGTGCTCAATGTATCATTAAATAATACTGAAAACATCTGCTTTCTTTGGACTTAGCTGTTTCGCTTTATTTTGTTAGTACAAATCTAACAGAATCTACCTTCTGAAAGACACCATTTTCAAAACTCCGGACAGTTAAAACTAATCCATAACAATTTTCTGTTTTTAATTTTCAAAGAATATGTGTTTTTTTAATAATGTTTTATTTTCTAGATTTATTTTTACCGAGCATGAAGATAATTTTGGCAGCAGACGATACTTAAATAAAAATATTATTGGCCGTAGAATGAAATGCGCTGTTTTTTTTTTGTTTTTTTTTTTGCATGAAAGAATTAGATATGAATATTTTACATGCATTTCATTTTTTGAATTTGAATTTTGAATAACCATTTAAATAGAAAAAGCTGAATATTTACTTTAACAATTATGCAAAGTTGTGTTAGTTTTTATAATCAACCTGTATCAAATATTCAATGGTAAACTAATTTTAATATTCTGTGTTACAATAAACTGCTACATTATTAAATATTCTGCTTTTCTAAGGTATAAAAGTCGTATCTACAAAAAATACTAAGGAAAAAAGTGGTAACTGCGCAGATACCACTTTAAAGGCTTAGTATTTGTCACTTACGTTCAAATTGCCTTAGCAAACTACACAAACTGTGCAGTTACGACTTTTTTCTTAAAGCTTTTTTTTAATATTTCGCGTTCACAAATCGCCAAAAAATTTGACATTTAGGTAAATTAAATTACTAACGATCACCTGGTGACAATAACTCAATTTTGATAAAATGTGCAGATACCACATCTGTGCTTAGCACGGCAGTATAGGAGTCGAATCAAAATTTTCAGTCACATGGACTTTTGAGGCTAATGATTCCATATATATGGGTCATTTCTACAAAAGTAACTTTTCTGTCACACGGCTTTTACAGTAAAAATTTCAAGAGACATTTCATTTAACAATGGTTCTTAATTTCATCAAAATTATATCTTATTTAAACCTGCTAACAATTTTTTAATGATAATTTTTATTTTAGTATATTTTTGGTTCACGACATGTCAATTCTCACCTCCGTGGCATGTCACACACCTGGTGTGACTGTTTATGTTGCTTAATAACCTGTTTAATTAAAAGTATATACTTATTTATTTATTATTCTTTTCACAAGTGTCTCAAAAGTGTTTAATCATATTTAGTTTTTTAATATTGCATTTTGTAAATTATCTGTATATGGATCATTTCCACAAAAGTGTAACTTTTCTGTCACACGGCTTTTACAGTAAAAATTTTAAGAGACATTTCATTTAACAATGGTTCTTAATTTCATCAAAAATATATCTTATTTAAACCTGCCAACAATTTTTTAATAATAATTTTTATTTTAGTATATTTTTGGTTCAACACATGTCAATTCTCACCTCCGTGGCATGTCACGCACCTGGTGTGACTGTTTATGTTGCTTAATAACTTGTTTAATTAAAAGTATATACTTATTTACTTATTATTCTTTTCACAAGTGTCTCAAAAGTGTTTAAGCATATTTAATTTTTTAATATTGCATTTTATAAATTATCTGTATATGGATCATTTCCACAAAAGTGTAACTTTTCTGTCACATGACTTTCACAGTAAAAATTTTAAGAAACATTTCATTTAACAATGGTTCTTAATTTCATCAAAAATATATCTTATTTAAACCTGCCAACAATTTTTTAATAATAATTTTTATTTTAGTATATTTTTGGTTCACGACATGTCAATTTTCACCTGTGTAACTATTTATGTTGCTTAATAACTTGTTTAATTAAAAGTATATACTTATTTATTTATTATTCTTTTCACAAGTGTCTCAAAAGTGTTTAAGCATATTTAATTTTTTAATATTGCATTTTATAAATTATCTGTATATGGATCATTTCCACAAAAGTGTAACTTTTCTGTCACATGACTTTCACAGTAAAAATTTTAAGAAACATTTCATTTAACAATGGTTCTTAATTTCATCAAAAATATATCTTATTTAAACCTGCCAACAATTTTTTAATAATAATTTTTATTTTAGTATATTTTTGGTTCACGACATGTCAATTTTCACCTGTGTAACTATTTATGTTGCTTAATAACTTGTTTAATTAAAAGTATATACTTATTTATTTATTATTCCTTTCACTAGTGTCTCAAATACTAGTTATTTAAGTATATTTAATATTGTGTTTTAGTTCGTTTTAGTAGGACAAGGAGTCTTGTCACACAAAATATTCTCACCTCCGTTACCTAAACACAAAATGCCATTCCTCATTACTACATAGCAGTAATGACATCAAATTTTATTTTCCATGATACAAGCAAGCCCCCTTGTTTATTTTCAGCCATAGTTGAAGTTGTGAGATTTTTGTCGAAAAACAAGAAGATAGTTTTTGCTTTAAAAACATAGTGTGATTCTTCTGTCTTCTCACCTCCGTGAACTTGAATTTCAGGGATGTAAATTAATGTACAAAAAGAAGTGAACATGTTTTCATATACTTAACATGTGTAGATTGTAGCAACGAAGAAAAAAAATTTCCCTGAAAAATGTATCTATTAGGCGTATATTAATGAAAAATTCCTCACCTTCGTGACAGACCTTATCAGTGTCATTATTTCTGAGGTGAAAATAAATGATGGAGGGGAAATACATTAATAATAGGCTTTCTACAAAAATTATAAATTGCCAGTATATCTTCAAACTTACTAAATACTATTTTTTAACATACATTTAAAACTACTAATTTAGCCGTACTTTAATTAAGAGAGTTTAATGTTATATTCCCTCTATTCATTAAAATAGCTGATTGTTTGCACAATTAACAAAATTGCAACTGTGATATTAAATTGCCTTGATTTTTAAATATAAAAAGTTTTATTCTTTTTTTTAATTTCTGTGAACAAGGTACTTTTAAGTTTTTTATTTATAAGTAAAATAATTGGAACATTGCTGGGCCATTGTTTATGGCTACTTCAGTGTACAGTACAGTACCTACACCACTTCAAATACTTTCAAAAAGGTTTCCCTGCTCCCATTATCTGTTTACTTTTGCAGAAACTGAAACACAGCAAAGAAAGTGATTCTTCTTTGCATATCTCACCAAAATTCATTAAACGAGCATTTTCATAAATACTAATGTCAAAATTTTTGCATATTTACTAACTAACTCTGAAACTTTCAATATTGTTCAGTCTTTTCTATGTTATTATTATGCTTTCTTAGTTCAACATTATAATCGCACATGTGTAGGTATGGAAAAGCAAAGTTCTTTGTGCTCAGAGTTTGGTTTAGTTTGTAAATATTTTATTAATTAAATTCTATTAACTATTTTTATGCTAGTGTTTTAAGTTATCAAAACACAAACCTTAGATCAGTTTTTTGAAATAATTTTTAAACACAATATTGAACCATTCTGCAAAATCACAAGATGCTTCACAAAACCACTGTACATGATTCTCAAATCCTTTGTTTAACAACTTCAATCCCGCATTAAGCTTAAATTTTGCATTTTTGTTCTCAATATTTATTTATGCTGTTGTCTCAGTTTTTAAATTTCATTCAATTGAAATTTATATTTCCTGTATTTTCCCATTTGTTACTGGGATCTTCAGGGACCAGGTATAAAAAGACGATAATACATCAACTATGAAAATATTATGATTTTACCAAGAACACAAAGAAATCACCATAGTTAAAGCAAAAGTAGGGTGCTTTAAAGTGCTTTATTTTGATTTCCATTTTGGAGTGAGAACATTTTGTCCTTAACTGTTAAGGACAAAATGTTCTGGCTGATTTGCTGCTGTGTACGAAAGTCTGGTGCAAAGCAACCATGCTTGTAAATAATGATCTATACAGTGAAATTCCGTTACAACGAATACCGATACAACGAAATTTCCGTTTCAACGAAATACATTTTCAGTCCAGATTTAAATTCTTGTACATTGTTTTAGTTCCGTTACAACGAAATTTCCGTTACAACGAACAAAATTTGATATCCCTTGAAGTTCGTTGTAACGGGATTTCACTGTATTTCTGTCATTTTGCTTTCTTGGAATTTCAAAGTCAACTATTGTTTTTCTCAGATAAATGAAATAAATCTGTCTTAATTTTTATTTTGTTAGAAAAGGAAAAAAAAATCTTTATGCATTAATGGAGGAAAAGTCATTGTGCAATTAATTACACATACAGCAAAAAAATTGGTACTCTTTCCCAACAACATGCTAAAAATAATATTCACCTTCTATGAAAATACTCTGACTCATTTATTTACTTTGTTTCATACAAAAAAAAGTAAATGAATGTAAACCATATATACATTCAGTAAGTTACCGCCCTATAACCAGTGCTAAGGCAGAAATACACCGCCAGCTCAGTCCAGCCGAGGACTGCAGTTTCGTGCTTATTAGCACTCATCAGCCCGGCATAGGAGTGACTGAGCTGGAGGTGGAAAACCTCTGAAGGAAGCCAAGAGTGCCAAACAAACTAGTAGAAAATACAGAATTAGCACTGACCAGATGAGTGACCGAAACAATGGTTCGGTTCAACTCGAATTTTGAAGGCAAGGCAGGTATATTCAGTAAGCTAATTCTGTATTAGCTACCAGCTTGTTTCGCACTCTTGGGTTCCTTAAGAGGTTTTCCATCTCCAGCTCAGTCACTTTCCTATGCCGGGCTGACGAGTGCTGATAAGCACGAAACTGGTCCTCGGCTGGAATTAACTGAGCTGGCGGTGTATTTCATGTATTTCTGCCTTGGCCCTGGCTATAGGACGGTAACTTATTGAATATACATGCCTTTGCCTTCAAAATTCGAGTTGAACCGAACCATTGTTTCGGTCACTCGTCTGGTCAGTGCTAATTCTGTATTAGCTACCAGTTTGTTTGGCACTCTTGGCTTCCTTCAGAGGTTTTCCATCTCCAGCTCAGTCACTTTCCTATGCCGGGCTGATGAGTGCTAATAAGCACGAAACTGCAGTCCTCGGCTGGACTGAACTATCGGTGTATTTCACATATATACATCATTTACCCAATAAATTAATTTTGAATGGTGAAGTATTATTCGTTGCAGACAATAAATAATTTAATTTATTGCAACAGAATGTGAACCGTCGTTGACGATAAACAAATTATTCCCAGCCAAGAAAAATAAGTCATTGCAGACGATAAATAAACCAACAAACAGCACTAACCATCTGTCTTTTCATTTTCTTTCAGGTACAGTCAGGAGCAATGGTTTCCAAGATGTTCCAACGATAAGTGTTGAAAACATAGTAAAAGACTGGCTGAAACAAGCCACTGCTAGGATCAATAATCAATTAAAGAGAAATAGCTCAAAATTTTACGACTCCTCCCTCCCCAGTATTGATCTTTCAAATTCAATGTGAGGCGGTGGGAAGCAAAGGGATGTAAGCGGACATTTTCAAGGTTTGAGTCAAACGCATTTAAAGATAACGTCCTAGGTAGGCTTTTACTGATTTTTTTTTTCTAAATCTTGCTATACTTAAGCAGTGTTGCCAGATGGTCAAAACCAGGTTTCCCCAATTCCCTTCCAACTTTTCCCCAAAAAGTGGGGTTTTCTATCAAAATTCCCCAAATTCAAAAATCATTTTTCTGCTAATATTTTCATAAAGTGAATTGACTTCCTCAGATTTTTTTTTTGTCTCTTGAAATTTTCTTTCCCCCAAATAGCCAAATTTTCTTATAAAATTCCCCAACTTTTTTTCCCCCATTTTCGCTTTTTTTTTTGTCTTTATCTTTTTTTTATCTTTACTAATAATAAAGCTGAAAGTCTCTGTCAGGATCTCTGTGACGCACATTGCACCTAGACCGTTCGGCTGATTTTCATGAAATTTGGCAAAGAATCAGTTTGTAGCATGGGGGGTGTGCACCTTTAAGCAATTTTTCGAAAATTCGATTTTGTTCTTTTTCTATTCCAATTTTAAGAACATCTTCCCGAGCAAAATTATCATAAGATGGAGGACTAAATTACCAAGTTATCATAATGTGGAACGTAACGGGGCAAGCCAATTGGCGAGAAATTCATCATGCATTATTTGTAAATATACAGGGGAACCAAAATACCTTTTAATTTTCTATTGCGGGCAAAGCCGTGCGGGTACCACTAGTCATAAATACAAGCGCCTGACCGAGAGATAAGAAATAACCAAATATTTTTTTTCTACTCGCATTTACTCCTCTGCTTCTGTATGTATATTTAAATTATGATTTTTGTATATATTTATCCAAGAACATTCTTCATTACACTTATTTTTGCCTGTTTCACGTATAAACTAGTTACTCACGCAGAACTGTTGATGCGAATTCTGTAGCATAATATTCTGTAGCACATAATACGAAATGTGAATTCCATAAAGTTGAGCAAAGCTAAATCAACGCTGTTTGATACAAACAATAACTACCAGATGTCAAGACGCAAATTTAACAACAAAATTTTTTTTCCCACGAGGGTTTTTTTTCCCCAGGTTTTCCCCAAGAAACATTTTTCTCCCCAAACAATTCCCCTCAAAACCCATTTCCCCAGAGTGCACCAGATTTCCCCAAAATGGGGAAATCCCCCCCCCGAGGGTTTTTTCCCCCAAGGTTTTCCCCAAGAAACATTTTTCTCCCCAAACCAATTCCCCTCAAAACCCATTTCCCCAAAATTTCCCCAGAGTGCACCAGATTTCCCCAAAATGGGGAAAATTCCCCCAATCTGGCAACACTGCACCTGAGAGGGCTACTGGTATTAATTCTGTCCCCAAGACAGGGGAGAGGTTTCCCTACTATCTGTACTGTTATCTCCAAATTTTTCATTTTGCCACTTACAACCCTTTACTTCTCACTGCTAATATGATATGCAAGACACTTTAATGTTTTGGAGTACAAATGTTTCAGTTTATAGTAAAAACGATATTCTTAAACCGCTATGATCGCTTCTTCTGTGACATGGTATACTTTTTCCGCCAAAGGTCTTGGATAATGTTTTCAGTTGTTTTCGGTCGTCCCTCTAACTGTCTGACCATTGATTGCATGGAAAGGCTAATATCCGGTTTATAGGCGGAAATGGACGTATGTATCTATTAGTTTATAGGGGTGTTAGTTGGTTTGTTTCAGATGTGCACTTTTGCCTCTCTGTTATTTAGCCTTCGTTTTGTAAAAATGAAAATTTGCTCACAGCAACATTTTTTAAATCGATTCGATCTAGATTCTCACAGCAAAAATGAATTGATTTATTTATTCACAACAAAGTTTTAAGCTTACCATTTTGCTTCTACGTTCCTGAACGAAATTAAAATACAGTAGAACCTCCATTAAGGGACACCTCTATTTAAGAAACTTTTTTTTAGTCCCAGTCCCTATGAATAGGGGCTTCCATGTATTTACCTCTAATTAAGGGACACTCTGTTTAAGGGACAGTCGCAGAAAAAAAAATGCAAGAAATAATGTATAAGCACATAGGAAATAGTAAATTTACTAAAATTTAAGTTTCACTTTTCCTCTAAAAATGAATTGAGGTAAGTTTGACATAAACAACATATGTGAAGGAAACAAGTAATGTATTGCAAAAAAAAAAAAAAAAAAAAAACTTGCTGAAATTAACATGCATAATTTCCCCTCTCAACAATTTATTCAAGTAGGTTCAGGGTCGCCGAAGAGTGCACAGAACCTAATTAGTTTGCATATAAAACTTAAAAAATTTGAACATTAACTGTAATTCACTTAGTATTACATTGTAAATTACATAACATAAAGCAAATACATGAAATGAATTACTTCAAAGTTTCTTCTGTATGCTACAAAACTTTGCCTTTACAAAATGTTTAAATTTTAATTAATAAAATAATATACTTAGAAATTTGAAATATTATGAATTTTATTTAATATAATGGGACATTTTCAATATTTAATCTTAAGTGTTTAATAGTTAATGTTTACTGTGATATTTCACTACTAAGTACACGGCGTGAATCAATTCATCCACCTCCGAATAAGGGACACCTCTGTTTAAGGGACAAAATATTTGGTCCCCTTAGTGTCCCTTATTGAGAGCTTCTACTGTATTTTATTTTCCTTTTGTTGTTTCTATGGTAACTAATTTTGTTTCCCCTTATTTTATTTTTGAGAATGCAATAAATGAATAAGGTACTAGTGACATTTTAAAACGCGTGCATCAAAATTCCAGCAATATTTTCCCTTCTCCCCTATTAGATTCATTCAGATGGAATCTTCTTTACTTGGCACATTGCCAAATTACATACAATCCGTGCTCAAACAGTAATTGCACGAGTAATATTGACTTGAAAAGGTTAGAATGCTATTATAATATCTTTACTTTAGAAAGATACCTGAAAAAGAAACCTATGGTATGAAGTCATGATCCAGGACAGTGGTGTATAATCCCCCCCCCCTTAAATCCAGATCATTTGGAACCACAAGCTTTCGAGATTTTGGAATTTTATATCCTGACTCAAAAATAGCTAAAATTTGTTCAATGAATGACACATTTTTCTGCTTTGCTATTGTTTACACCAAATTATTTTTTTTCTTTATCAATCTCAAGGAAAGCATCCTTTGGTGGTATGCCGAAAAAAGATCAAGTTGGAGGTAATTGTCATCAGCGGATGTTACTTTTGGCTATTGTACATTATATGGATGCCTCAATTGCCAAATTGGCTAACTACACTTTAAAAAAAAATCCTCATTTTTGCTTTAACCCCTTCCCTCTCGCTCCCGTGAATATCCCCGGCTGAGGTTTCGATCTTCATTTCTCGCGCCCGTGATATTGCCGTGCTGGGGGGGGGGGGGGGTGCAATATTAACGTGACGAAACGATTAAAATCAATTCATTTCTTTGGCCCAGAATACATTTTATTTCTCTTTTTATACACTAGATGGCAGCACCAGTCAATTTTAAACGTAATTGTGGATTTTGAATGTAATTGCAGAGATACAGGAAGGAATTTTGGTACTAACTTACCAGATTGTGACATTGGCCTCTGTATCTCAAGCTTTGAAATTTACCACACAAGAATAAATTTACTTATTTTTACTTATATTACACAACAGATTAATAAAATTCTTTTTTAATGTTTAAAAGATGTATTTCTTAAATTTTTGCTGCTTGCTTGTTGACTTTTCATAAAATTTTAAATTTTTTTTTTAAATTTCAATCTAAAAAGTATTGAAAATGAAAGATTGAATGCATATGTTGTTCATACACTTATTTTTATATCATTTTCTTAAATAAAAGAAAATAGAGACTTTAATGACCGTTTTCTTGAAAATTATCCGATTGTTAAGGGGTTAATAGTGCTTAATCAATGCTTAGAATGTGAATTTATATTAAAGTTTTAGTTCAGTACATTTCTGACCATGTGATGGCAGAAAATGTAACACGAGGGCCCATTCACTCCTATGGATAACACCATCTTCTCCATAACTATTCTCTATTTTTGTCGTATGGAGTTAGCCGATTTGGCAAGTGAGCCATCCATATGATATGCCAATTCATAATGTAAATAAATCATTTTTGTACTGAAAAAAATAGAATTGTATTTTTGTTCCTTATACTTTGTGTTGTATATTAATGAGAAAATAAAAACAAGTGTTGCTAGCACGAATCAGATGGTGAAGTGTTGCTTCACAATTAATAGCGAAACAGCGATGCAAACATGGAGGGATTATGGTGCAAGTTGCACCACCAAAATTTTTGGGGGAGGCATAGCTGCCAACTTGTAAGATTTAGCCTTACATTATAAGATTTTTGGAGGTATTGTAAGTTTGTAAAGATCTTATGGTATAATTGTAAGATAATTAGGTTTTAGATCTCTGGTATTGCTTTTTTTTTTTGAGCAATCACGATTGCTTATTGCTTTCATTTGACTGTTTTGATGTCCTATCATTTTATTTTCCCACCAGCACCCTCTGCAGCATCACCGTTGACCGGCTCTTCACGATGCTGCTTCTATAGCGAAAGCCGTCTCCAGGTTGCATCCATGTCCTACACACACGCGCATACATACACACACCAACACACACGCACACACAAGCATATACACACACATACACAAACACCACCATACACACACATACCCCTACACACATACACACACGCATGCATACAGACACCTACACCTACACACAAATACACACAACTGCCCACACATTCGTGCCTGCACACAGACACAAACACATATGCCTACACACACATACACATACCCCCCACACACACATTCATTTACACAACTACCCACACACTTACGCCAGCACACAAACACACATACCCCCCCCCCACACACAAGCCTTCATTCACACACTCGTGATTGCGAAAAACATAATTTAAATTCAAGATGACAAAATTCAAATTAATTTTTTTTTAATGAGTTTCCTGTTATGTTTCTTCAGAAGAATGGAGAAACTGCAGATAGCCTAAGATAAGCTCCAAAGTGAATTTCGCTCTGTACAAATAGATGTTGTGCTAAAAAGGGAGAGGATGGATAAAAAATCGGCTGTTTGAAGAAATAAGTTGATGTCAATGGTTCATTGAAGTATGAAAGGCTCTCCTTTTCTATGCTTTCCATTCTAGTCATACCTCACAGCTCTGCATTTCTCTGTCTGATAATAACCTGGATCACATTTTAATCATTAAGAACTTACAAAAAAAAAACTTTTGTTTTGAATAAGTTATTGAAATAAGTCAACAACTTAAGAAAGCTTACGTTCCAGTTAAAGTAGTTTCAGCAAAAGCAGCTGACTGCATTCATTTACGAAAGAAGAAGGAATATAATACAGCAAGTTATTAATTTCTTCCAAAAGAATATTTTTAAAGATTAATATTAAATGATGCATCTTACAGAAAAATATTAGACAATATTTTAAAAGTGCACACTTGTATTCTTAAATTTTCAAATGCACAGCCCTACCTTTTTGAAACTAACTGCTTGTTGTAATCCTATGTTTCTCTTTTGTGAATCCATTTTTACTTTCTTCTATATCTAATATATAGAAGAAAGTATTGGATTCGTGCAAATTTTCGAATTTTGACGGATTCCAACGTTTTGAGGTGTGCTGAGTCCATTTCGACCATTTTTGGAAAATGTCTGTCTGTCTGTATGTGTGTGTGTATGTGTGTGTGTGTGTATGTGTGTCACGTCTGTGTGTGACCAGTTTTTTGTGGCCGCTCTACAACAAAAACTACCGCATGAAATCGAACGAAATTTAGTACACGTATGTGCCCCTATGTGAACTTGTGCCCATTAGTTTTTGGCGCGAATTCCTCCAAGGGGGGTGGAGCAATGGGACGTTTTTCCAGTTACGCATGCTTGCTATTCCTCAGGAAGTAACTGGCGGAATCAAACAAAATTTGGTCCACATGTTGGTATTAACAGGAGCAGGTGCTGATTCAATTTTGGTGTCAATAACTCAAACGGGGGTTGAGCTATAGAACGTTTTTTGTCGTCAATTGTGACTGCTGTATCTCAAGAAATAATGAACGGAATGAAAGAAAAATTTATCGGCAAGTAGCCCTTAGTGGGTATAAGAACAGATTTTATTTTTGTGTCAACAGCTAAAAAGGGGGGTAGCGCAATCACCCGTTCTTTTTTTTCCATTTTGAGTGCCCTATCTCAAGAAGTAATGCTACGTTCTGGTTGAAATTTGGAATATATGTGAATCCATATGTAAACAGGCTTTGGTTCAATTTTGACGCAGATCGCTCCAAGAGGTGTTGATTTTTTTTTTTTTGCGAATAAAAATAGTTTTATTAATGCAACAATAAGAAAGATAAATCGTAATAGATTGTCGTCTGCGTATTTCTCGTGATTTTAATTGAATGGAAATGATCGGAAATATTATCTCAATGATTTAAAATTTTTAACTGTTGCCATCTTATGTTTGTTAACAAATAAAATATTTGTAATTAATTCAAGCAAGGCTTTTATAATAACTTTCAATTTTCGCTCTTTGCTTTGCTTTTGCAATAATTCAGACATTGGTCAAGTTTTTGCATGTGTAATTTTGTTTTTGTTGGGAATATTGCTTCCTCGTCAAGCATGGGGAGGGATCAGAAAAAAAAAAAAAGAAAAATATAGAAGAAAGTTTCGTGATGGCCACAACATACTAGTTTTTTCCTGATGCTGATTAATTACAAGAAAATATAATGCTTTTAGTTTTAACGGTTTGTTGTGTGTTGGTTAAAAAAGTGTAAATACACCCACGGCATGCATTGTAAGATTTTTAAAGCTGATATGTTGGCAGCTATGTGATTTTTTATTTTTTTTTTTACATTTATTGATTTATTTTTCATTTAAATTATTTATTTTATTGAGCAATCACGATTGCTTATTGCTTTCATTTGACTGTTTTTGACGTTCCTTTGATTTTTCTGGATTTTTTGATTGATCTGGTTCCAGTCCTTTTGAATAGGGACATCCATGTATTTACCTCTCATTAAGGGACACTCTAAGGGACAGTCACAGAGAAAAATTACAAAAAAAAGTATATACAATTTTCCACTATTTAGCATCAAACTAATGCTAATTGTTCAACTGAAACTATTATGAAACTGAGCATGGAAAACAAACTGAAGTATAAAAAGTCTCATTTCCTTTTTTACTTTCTTCTATATCAAATATAGGGAAGAAAGTATTGGATTTGTGCAAATTTCGAAGGATTTGAACGTTTTGAGGTGTGTTGAGTTCATTTCGACCATTTTTGAAAATGTCTGTCTGTGTGTGTGTCACGTATGTGTGTGACCAGTTTTTTGTGGCTGCTCTACAGCAATAACTGACGCATGAAATCGAACGAAATTTGGTACACATATGTGCCCCTATGTGAACTTGTGCTCATTGGTTTTTGGCGCGAATTCCTCCAAGGGGGGTGGAGCAATGGGACGTTTTTTGAGTTACGCGTGCTTGCTATTCCTCAGGAAGTAACAGGCAGAATCAAACAAAATTTGGTCCATATGTTGCCATTAACAGGAACAGGTGCTGATTCAATTTTGGTGTCAATAATTAAAACGGGGGTTTAGCTATAGAACGTTTTTTTGTCGCCAATTCTGACTGCTGTATCTCAAGGAATAATGAACATAATCAAACAAAAATTTAGCGACAAGTAGCCCTTAGAGGGTATAAAAGCTGATTTTATTTTGGCGACAATAGCTGAAAAGGGGGGTGGCACAATTGAATGTTCTTTGTTTTCAGTTGCGAGTGCAATATCTCAAGAAGTAATGTTACGTTCTGGATGAAATTTGGAATAAACGTGAATCCATACGTACACAAGCGTTCGTTCAATTTTGGCGCCCATCGCTCCATGCGGGGGGGGGGTTGATTTTTTTTTTTTTGAAAATAAAAATAGCTTTATAATTGCAACAATAAGAAAGATAAATCGTAATAGACTGTAGTCTGCGTATTTCGCGTGATTTTAATTGTTGGACAAGAATTCGGCCATCATGGTTCCATAAGTTGAAGCGGGATTCGTCAGAAAAGACGACCCACTGCCAATCAGCACGCCAGCGCCTATGGACATTGGTCCATTGTAGCCGCAGGCGGGGACAATGACGTTAAATCCCGGTTATCACAAATTTTGCAATTTCAATTGCGCTTGCTCGCGGACTTTGTAATTTCTAATTTTTATCTGTTCTCATCTCATATTAACAAATTTAAATGTTTTTCATTAGTTTGAGCAAGAGTTTTGAAATCAGCAAAGTTTTCTTTGATTTAGTTTTTACGCCTCGGTAAAGATTGAGTTTTGCGTCTTAATTATTAATGGATTTGGAGTCTGATTTTTCTATCAAACAAAGGCCCTTTTCAGGGCCAAATTTTTAACTTCAGAAGAGCGTACTCGAATTGCAGCATCACTTCTAATACAAAGCCGAACTCTCAACCTAAATACAAATGTATAATACTAAGCTGTTTACGCCTAACGTATAAAATATCCGCAAAAGACGGATATCTGTACTCATATTCCAATCATTTTTGAAGTACATAACTTGTTTTACGTTTATGTTAAATAAATATTTCCAAATCAATAAATATTGAAGTGTCATTTTTCTCTTTTCTTTACAAAGATTATCAGTTATTCATATCCGTAGTTTCATATAATGTACCCCGAAATCGCTGTGAAAATATTCTAATCGCATTCATTAATTTGTTGGGACTCTATAGCTCAGCCTAAATGTAAACAAGCAACACAAAATCTTAAAACAGAAAGCCCGAAAAGCTAAGTCCACGCGCAAGCGCAGTTGAAATTGCAAATTTGTGATAACCGGGATTTAACGTTTAGTGGCGGGGACAGTTTTGCGTGAGAGGAGTCCTGTATAAAGGAATCCTTGCGCCGCAGCCGACGCTGCAGCAGACGTCTCCCAATTGATGAAGCACACAATGAAACACCTGCAGCTGTTGACCACTGTGCAGCCAATTTTCTAGAAGAAGCTGTGCGGTTCGTCATTGCCATACGCACCAAATATAGATGCATCCTGGTCATCGCGAGCTGACGTCACATTTCGGGGTCCACTCCCGGATTTCCTAGCTGTCCGACCCTCGTCCTTCCACTGCTTCCAAACACGCATGATTGTGCTGCGGTTACGCTGCGCACGAGCGGCTACTGCACGATAAGACAATCCAGCTTCACGAAGGCCGACGATTCTGCCCCGTTCAAACTCCGAAATTTGCTCAAATTTCGCTTTCTTTTGTCGAAGAGGCATAGTAAAGATTCAGTTAACATTTACTCTAGCATATAACAACCGATAATCATACACGCCTCGCTACAGCCGTCTATTTATATTCGGTTCGATCCGCCGTTCAGAGGCCGCTGCTCAGCACACGCATGTGCTACCGATCTTCAATTCTAATAATTTGCATATCATGCTCTACTTTATTTCCTGCAATTTACAGCTCACTCGCGAAAGTCCTTCGTGGTGTTGCAATTTTCACAAACAGAAGTGTAACAATTAGTAGTTGAATTATCTTTACTAATAATCAAGCTGAAAGTCTCTCTGTCCGGAGGATGTCTGTAGGATGTCTGTGACGCGCATAGCGCCTAGACCGTTAGGGCCGATTTTCATGAAATTTGGCACAAAGTTAGTATGTAGCATGGGGGTGTGCACCTCGAAGCGATTTTTCGAAAATTCGATGTGGTTCTTTTTCTATTCCAATTTTAAGAAAAAAAAAATCATAAAATGGACGAGTAAATTACGAAATTATCATAACGTGGAACCGTAACATGGGCACAAGCCAACTGGCGAGAAAATTCACCATACATTATTTGTAAATATACAGGCGAACCAAAAGACCTTTTGATTTTTCTATTACGGGCAAAGCCGTACGGGTATCACTAGTTAATTATAAAACTAAGAAACAGAAGGGTTATAAAACAATTCGCTTGCATTTTGATGGGAAAATTGATGCCAATCCCCGCCTTCGTTACAAAGTTGATGATCAATATTATCAGCGGAAAAGAGCGGAGAATTGACGAGAACAAGATCTCGATTTCTTTTTCAGAAAAAACAAAGGCCGTAGAGTCATAGAGGGGGGGTCCTTATTTTTAACCAATTGCAGGCAGGTTCTGCTTATCTGAAATGTTTCTCTCCCCCCTCCTTGTTTCCTCCCGCCAGCGCAAGGCAATACTATTTCTAGGAATTCGTTTGAACACCAGCGTGCAGGGTAGGACTGCCTGACCTGTAGATGTCCTGTACCTTTTTCTCCCAATACAATGAAAGGAGTAAAAGAGTCACCAAGAGAAAGTTTCGGGGACTCCGGCATGACCAAGAATGGTAGTCTCACTACCAAACGGCACGACCTTGAGGGTCACTGATTTAGATGAAATTCTAGATATAGGTCAATTCCAACTAAATATGAGCCCAAGTATAGCGGTTTGATTGCATAGGCCCTAGTTTGACTGCAACTGGGGTCCAAAGTTGGTAATTTGGACCCAGAAATGTAATGGAGTTTAAAAGTACCACTTTTATCACTTTTTCTGCTATTGTACTGCAGAACGAGCCGTTTGCATGCAAACCATTGAATTAATTACATGAAATACTAATTTTAAATAAGTGGTTCTAAAATTCAAAATGGCTACTACTTTAAATTTCAATAACTTGAGTGACAAAATAACAGTAACAGGATATTTATCGTTTGCAGAAGAAACTAATTATTTTCGCTTTATATTAATCGTCAGCTTGTAAAAAATATTTATCGTTTGCTAATAAAAACATTTTTTTTAGACTGGATATTTATCATCTGCTATCAAAGATATCCCACATTGATAAGCAAAAAATGAGGGAAGAGAAAAAGCTCTGATTGAGAAAATCTCTGCACATGGCACACAAAAGAACAAAAATACAAGATCATTTCGACTAACTTAGATAATGCCCATAAATAAATCCGTGTTCTCCCTCATACTCAATTTAGTAACAAAAGATGCCAAAAGTGTTGGGAGATCGAACATAGTGTCGAATTCTGAAATTCCAATGGAAACACCATTGCATTTCTGGGACCGAACTAGCAACTTTGGACCCTCGTTGCAGAGAAACTAGGGCCTATGCAGTCAAACCGCTTTACCTGCGCTCATATCTAGTGGGAATGGACATATTCTATTCTATTCTATTCAAGAGTCACAACTGACTACAACTGTATTTATGTCGAGGACTGCATACAAAGTGCCTTGCCTCCATTATTTTATATACCGATAGATGGCAGCACCATCACCGGATCGAACAGTTAATGAGAATTTAGAACTAGTCCAGGAGCTAATAGCTACCTGGTACTAGCACCCCCAGAGGTATCGTTTCACTTGGAGGACACTGAGACCACGAGCATATTTAACGTCGCCCAGTCCCCTTTAATGACGACGGTGGGTCTTCGACCAGCGGGGATCGAACCCGAGCCCCTCCGGCCCCGAGTCCAATGCCCTACCGATCAGGCTACCACGGCCCGAATGGACATATAGCTAGAATTTTGTCCAAATCCGTGACCCTCAAGGTCGTGCCGTTTGGTCGTCAGATGCTTCTTGATACCATAAAATGTCGAAAAAAGAAACAAGCTGAATAAGAAGTTGGCGGGACGCATGCGACCCGCGGGCCACCTGTTAGACAGTTCTTCTATAAACGAAGGGATCTAGTATCCCTATTATGAGATGACATACTTATTCTATTATTAGTAACAATCAGTGGCAGTTGACTAAAAATATGTCTTAATTATTAATGACTGTCTATACTTCAAAAATACACTTCGATATATTTTTTTAAGATGTACATAACAGATAATGTAAACTTCAGAAGGCTTTCCTTATAAAAAGTTTCCCTTGACACATTTAGACAATCATTTCTTGAGCTGGCGAAATGGCTGAAAAAGACCAAGGGTTGCCAGTTTTTATGTACAAGGATAACTTTAATATTGTTGTCAGGTTTCAAAGCTCTACTTTAAGATTTTGGTACATTTTTGGCTGAGGAATTATGTACCCCCCCCCCAAGTACTAGGATGCCACCGTGTTTTATAATCAAGGGTTATGGGAAGAGATTTAATTCTAAATATCCTCCTCGTAGCGCTCTTGCCTGAGTATCTCAATTAGTTCAAAATGGCTGTCGGGGGGGGGGGAGTCAAAATAAAATTTCCACGCTGGATAGTGGCGATCTCGAAAATGTTCCTTTACCGAGTTATATTTTAGTTGAAATAATGTGAAGGAAAGACATGGTTCATCACGCCCAACAAAAGATTTTACTTGCTGCTAAAAGATGGCAGCACTGAAAACTGAATGAGTTTTTGACTTCTTTCAGTAGAGGGCAGCACTACTAGAACTGTAGGTGATGTTTCGTGCATCTTTCAGTAGAGGGCAGCACCACAAAACCTGCTATGACTTTCATAGAGCAGTTGATGCGATAAGTCCGAATTAGCCTCGACTGTACTGTGCTTCACTAGAAACAGAAAATCAGCAGCATTAAATTTCTTTTCATATTCTTCGGTTTTGCTACTGCAGCCGAAATAAATTTCTTTTTCAATGCTCTCAATGCAATATGCTGTGTAATACTTGTTTCGCACCGAGTAAAGTTTTACTTATGTATTTATTAATTCATTTATGAATATTACGTTTTGTGAAGGAGAAAAAAAACCGCAGTCGTTTGCAATCACTGATATTTAACGGTCTTCGAGGCGAAAGTTTTCCTTTTGCGAAAAAAGAGAAAGTCAAAAAACCTCATTGGTTCGCTAAAAAAATCGTATGTTTTAAAGTATCTGCAATATAAGGGTGGATTCGTCGTCAAGGTGATCTCGGGGACACCGAGAAGCAAAGGGGCGAAATAAAAAATTTGGAGATATCCAGTACAAATGGTAGGTGAACCTCTCCTCTGTCTTATGGCACTAGGAGCTCTGGTAGGTGCAGCTATGATGCATAATTTAGAACAACTTTTCAATGATAACCTACCAAGGACCGCAACTTTAAGCGTGTTTAGTTCAAAACTTGAAACTGTTCACTTACATCCCTCTGCTTCTCACTGCCTCAATGGAGTTGTTTCCTTCAGTCAAAAGTAGTACTTTTAATCACTGAAATTGATAGAATAAGCAAAAAAATAAAATAAACCCAGAAAATTCTTTCATTTTCCCAACAGTTATTTTTTAATTATTTTTTTAAACTGTCCGATTTTTCAAACAAGGTGTGGTCTTGATGACGTCACAAATGATGCTCTTTGGCGCTTCTTTGTACCGCGTTTCCACGTTATGATAATCAAGAAGCAAATAAAAATTGCGCTCTATATGCTTGCTATCAACCCTATCGTTGCCAATGCAAGTGAGTAATGATGCGAATTAAATGTTTTGCTCTGTGAATGGCAACACAGAATGGCATTTCATCATTTGTGATGCCATCGCCAAGAAATGTAAATAATAAAAGCGCACCGATTTAAGTAATTTTTTTTAGAAATATTAAACTTAAACAAATTATTTTAAAAATGGTCAGATTCTATGTTTTTACGCATGTTCTTTCAGAAAAAAATACCTTTAAAATTTTGGAAACGACGCCATTGCTCTTAAGTCTCAACGGGCTATGTCGCCCAATATGAAGTTCGTTTTGCAAAATATTTTTGGTGTTGTTCTAGAACCGGAAAAGTGCCATCTTGTAGAACCCTTCTAAGAGTCCCCCCCCCCTTCCATATGTGGGCTAATTGGGGGAAACAAGTTAACTTTGATCAGAAAACTCGATGAATGTCAGACAACACGCTACCAACAACCACGTCGTTTCGGTAGTTAGCTATCAAGGGCGCTCATACAGTGGAGCAAGGGGTGGGGGGCTGGAGCCCTCCTTAGATATTCAGAACTTTCTTGCTTTTAGTACTTTTTTTCTTTGCAAAAAATGTGAAAGCATTTCTTCTCCAACCATTAATAGATAACAAAAAATCAGTAATCCTACGTCATTAAGCACAAAAATTGCAAAAAATTGCAGACACGTGTTTCGGTGTTACAAGGAACACCTTTTTCATTGCAAAGAGGTGTGAGCTTCTGGATGAAAAGTCATCCGAGAAACCAATTTGATGCAAGACTCGCGTCGCTAAAAATGGTGCTGCCGAAGTACCATAGGTAAGAGTACATAATCGAAATTCACTAGTTGGAGTACTCTCCGACTCCCTCCAAACAATTCTCTGTAGATCTTGATCGGCAAAATCAACAAGAATTTGCCGATACATCTGTTGAATATCTGCTGAAAATGCTATTCTATTCATACGAAACCTCATGAGAATAGCAAATAAATCTGGTTGCACTGTTTGACCAACAGCCAAGATAGAATTCAAGGAATGTGAATCAGGTGGTTTACATGAACCATCGAAAACAACTCTGAGTTTTGTAGAAACACTATCATTCTTGATAACAGCATGATGAGGAAGAAAGTATGTATCAGAGTTAAGAAAGTCAGGACTTGTTTCAGCACGTGTCAAAGGTATTTATTCGTTATTCGTCATTAATAGATAAGTTATTAAAAATGTCAAATTTAATCTGTCCCGAAATCGGTTTCCATGGGGACAATATCTGACCCCCCCCCCTTACAATTTTTCACATGGGAGCCCCTGTTAGCTATGCAACACTTATGCGACTTTCCGGCAACCATTGATCGGTCGTTGCTTTAAATAGCGTATTCCATTTCAGTTCCTATGTTAAATTCGGTGTACATGTAAAGGGTGTTCCAAAATTAACGCAAGATTTGAATTTGCCACCATTTTTTCCATAAATTGTTGGCAGCCATGAAAAAAGAACAATTTGACAGTTGAGAGTTTAGAGTTAGTGAAAATGGGGTGTTATTGTACCATACAGCTAAAGAGAGAGTGAAACATTTCAATGACTGCATAAGGCATTTCCTGGTCGCGTACTCTCTCATTTCGGTCATCAGAATTGGCACCCTAGATCGTGTGATTTAACATTTTTAAATTTCTTCTTATGGGGTTATTTGAATTCAAAGGTCTTTGTCAACAACCACCCGAGCATTACCGTGTTGCGATACCGAGCGCCAATAACAGTAACTGCTTGACCAGCCTCAACTTTCATTATTTTTGAAATGTTATTTCAATAATGAAAACGCGTTATTGTATCGTATAACGCTCCATTTTTAATAACCCTAAACTTTCAACCATAGACTAATAATCAGAATAGACCGAGCTATGGCAACCCTTTGCTGCTCATGAACCAAACCATGTGACTAGTGGATATCCTAGCAACAGCGGGCGTTGATCGTAGCAGACGATCAACGCCCGCGAGAAATAAAATAAATAAAATTGATGGAACGCGGAATATTTACGGAGTCCGATTTGTAAATTTGTTATTCTAAGTTGTAAATATTTTGTTAATATAGTGAGTTTTTCGTTTAGATTGTATTGTGCATTTTCCTTAGTCAATTTCAATAACTCTCTAAGCAATTAAAGATGTAAGCGCCCAAATAGAATCGGCAAACGGTAAGATTTTTACCTACAATTTCAATTTAAGATTCCGATTAGTACATTTTTGCGTTAACACAAAACGTTTACTCCATTACGTTCACGCCAACGCTGACGTAGCAGTTCCGAATGAAATAAAAGTTACTGAAAACTGTGATCAAAAACTAATTACTAATGTCAAAATAATGCATAACTAAAAGAAAAACAGTTCAATCTCTGCACCTGGAAAAAAATTATAATGAAAACACATTACTTAAAATACATGTCGAGTGCCAAACTATAGATAATCCTGCCATCTAGCAACCATGCTGCCAAAGTTTTCGCCAAGCCTTCCACCAGTCACATGATGTATCCATGAACCAATTTTTTCATCAGAAAGTCTGGGAAAGCTCGGTCTACTCTTATTATTAGTCTATGCTTTCAACTGTCAAACTGTTCATATTTCAGGGTTGCCAACCAATTACTGCAAAAACGGCGGAAAATTCAAATCTTACGTTAATTTTGGGACACCCTTTATAAAACAGTAACGGTAAAAGGAGCATGAAAAATTTCGGGATCGTGTTTGATACACCAAAACTTACGACATGGAAATATACCATAATACATGTATGCTATGTTTCACTAGCATATGTCTCAAAAGCGTTAACTAGTTTATAGATTTATTCGTACATTAATCAAAGCAAGCAGAAATAAGTCAGGTTAACTCTTTGTTCCCTGTATATAATCTATAACTTTGGGCAAAAAGATTAAAAAAAAATTCCCTCGAGTTTTCCATTTTGAAAATAAATAAAATAAAGAAAAAAATATATTAATTTGAATTTTTGGCATCTTGAATTCAAATTATGTTTTTCGCAATCACGGGCGTGTGTATGCGCGTGTGTGTTTGTGTAGGCGCATGTGTGTGTGTGAGTGAGTGTTGTGTACGCGCGTGTGCGTGTAGGCGTCCGAATGTGTATGTAGGCATGTGTGTTTGTGTCTGTGTGCAGGTATGAGTGTGTATGTGTGTGTATGTGTAGGTGTGTGCGTGTAAGTGTGTGTATGTTTGCGTGTGTGTAGGATATGGACGCAACCTGGACACTGTTTTCGCAAGAGGAGCAGCATCGTGAGGCGGCCGGTCGACGGTGATGCTGCAGAGGGTGCTGGCGGGAAAATAAAATCAGCGTAACATCAAAAACAGTCAAATGAGAACAATAAGCAATCGTGATTGCTCAAAAAAAAAACTAAGAGTAAAATCGGCTGAACTGGGTTTGAATCCTGGTCGACTTCACTTCGAGCCGTAAGCTCTAACCAACGTGCTATTCGGTATTTGAAGGCAGGGGTTAAAAGTGAAAAATACAGAAAGAAATCTTAAGGGCCGTGGTAGCCCGATCGGTAGAGTGTCGGATTCGGGGCCGGAGGGTCCTGAGTTCGAACCTCGATGGTCGAAGACCCACCGTCGTCATTAAAGGGGGCTGGCCGACGTTAAATATGCTCGTGGTCTCAATGTCCTCCAAGTGAAACGATACCTCTGGGGGTGCTAGCACCAGGTAGCTATTAGCTCCTGGACTAGTTCTAAATTCTCATTAACTGTTCGATCCGGTGATGGTGCTGCCATCTATCGGTATATGAAATAATGGAGGCAAGGCACTTAATATGCAGTCCTCGACATAAATACAGTTGTAGTCAGTTGTAATTCGGAATAGCAATAGGAAATCTTAATTATATTATTGATTCAAGCGCACTTTGATCAAAAGCAAGCAGAAAAAAGACAGAATATATACAGGGAACAAAGTTCTCATCTAACTTTGGGGAAAAAATATTTTCCCCCCAGTTTTACTATTTGAAAGAAAAAAAAAACACTGAGCGTATAGTCGGCTGAACCCGGTTTGGAACCCTGGACCACCTTTCGCAAGTCGAAAGCGCTAATCACCCCGCGCTAAAAGGCTTTGAAGGCCGGCGTCTAAAACGTGAAAAATGCAAAATGATGCAACTTCCTTCTAATGTTGATTTCATAGCACATTAATCAAACGACAGCAGAATTAAGTCACATTAAGACTTAGCTCTCTGTATAAATCTATAACTTTGGGTGAAAAAAGGCTTTTTTTTTTTTTTGAATTTCGCATTTGGAAAAAAACAAATTACTAAGAGTAAAATCGTCCGAACCGGGCTTCGAACCCTGGTCGTCTTGCTCTCGAGACGTAAGTGCTGACCACCACTCTACTCGGACTTCGAAGGTTAAAAAAAAAAGAATCTTAAATATATTGATTTAAGAGCACTTTAATCAAAAGCAAGTAGAAATAAGTCAGATTAGAACTCCGTTCCCTGTATATAATCTAAACTTTTGCTAAAAAAGATTTTAAAAAATATTTTTTCCTGAGTTTTTTTTTCTTTTCAAAATGTAAAAGTATAGTCGTCTGAACCAGGTTTGAAACCCCGGACCACCTGCTCGCAAGTAGAAAGCGCTAAACGGGCTTTGAAGGCCGGCGTCTAAAACGTGAAAAATACAAAAAGATGCATCGAGTATATTGTTGATTTCAGAGCACATTAATCAAACGACAGCAGAATTAAGTCACATTAGAACTTTGTTCCCAGTATAAATCGATAATTATGGGGAAAAAATATTAAAACAGAGGTTTTTTGAGGTTTAAACTCTGAAAAAATAAATAAATCTGTAAAAAAGACTCAAGAGTATAATCGGCCGGACCGGGTTTTGAACCCTGGAACACCTGCTCGCCAGCCGTGAGCACTAACCAGCGCTCTATTCGGTCTTCGAAGGTCGAGGCCTTAACGAGAAACATACAAAAAGTTATCTTTATTATAGTATTATTGATTTAAACGCACTTGAGTCTAAAGACAGCAAAATTAAGTCAGGTTATAACTTTGTTTCTTGTATAAATCTGTCGTTAAGCATCGCTTAAGATACCTTCATGCTTTTGTTGCTTTAGGTAGTCTGTTTTTCAGCCAGTAACAACGAGAAATTTCGGCAGTTTGATTTTTTTCCTTGCTAAAATTTTAGAGAATACTTAGTAGGTAAAGCTGCAAACACGTACAGCCTAACATTTTAAAATGTTCTAATAAATCATATTTTTGCGTAAAACCACATTCTAATCTATGTTTACCTACTCTTTCATTAATTTTTTCTGTCATTGGGGTAGTAAGCAGACTAATGTTCCCTCCAACTTGGATCCCTACTGATTTGCCGTATCACAAATGGGTTTGATTTTAGTGCACATACTCCGAAATAATTCGCCATTTCGAACTATTTAATTCTGTCAGTGATCCATTCACGATATGAGAATTTTTTTCAGGAATTCCGAATTTTGGGTTACGTTAAAACATTTATAAAGGGCTAAATGTCTGTGGCCTGCAATTGCTGTTTCTATATCACAAAAACGCAAATTAGTGTACGCTTGTTAAATGTGAATTTAACCTATTATAGGAGAAGATAGTAATTTAATACCTCAGAGGTTAAATTCATCAGTATACTTACAAAAAACATTTTTAAATGCAGAGGTGAGTACTAATTTTTATAGAAAAATTTATGATTTTAATTTCAACTTTATATAGAAAACTCCAGTTAATTGGTTTTTTCAATAAGTATAAATTTTAAGTAAAAAAATCTGAAATTTTGTTCGCATGAAACTACGACTCCACTTTTAAAACGAAACGCATCTTATGTCAATCAATTTTCTTTTTTTTTATGACCAAATATTAACTACTACTTTAAGGTATCCGACTACGTTGAAAAGCCGATTTTCGACCAAAATTCACTTTTTCTCAAAATAGTTTTATTCAACAGCCCCATTCATTAAGATTATGAAACATTTTAGTTTTATAATCTACGCGAATTAGAACTCACGTTATAAGCATTTGAATACTAAGTGTCTTCAGTATAACGCGTGTTAAGTCTAATCTTTACTTACGTTTTTTGAAGAACGCAATTATTTCTCGATAGTGGCTACGGAAAACAAGATTTTGCAAAATTCTATTCAGTATTCAAACATGAAATTTGGCATGCCTGTCTTGTAAGTACTTGTGAGTGGAATAGACCACAGATTATGTAAATGATGAAATATTTTTTGATTTATAGCTTTTTTACCGAAAAAAGGTGACAAATTTTTGAGAAATTTCTGGATAAAGTCACGTAATTTGTCATAAACCTTAAAATTCTTGAAAGATTTTTTAACTTGCGGTCTGTTTCATGTGTAATATTTATACATGTGAAAAAATCTAAGCAAATTGTTTATAGCTAGTTAATTTTTATTAATACAGTGTTTCTCCTAACTGGTAATTTTCAGTCATTTTTGCCAAAAAATCACCCATTTAAAAAAATTATTGATATTATGGTTTATTTTTAAGCAAAATACATGTTTTAAGATCATTCTGCTTCTAAAAAAACATTAATATTATTTCATAATAGTGTTTTAAAAAAAACTGCTCCGAACCTAGTCGAATACCTTAAGAGACTAAACGTCACTTACCTTTTACTTACCAGAGAGAAGTAAAGCAATCTTCCGTTTCCCAGCCCCGGTTCTTGAGTGCTTCTCTATTTTATTTCAAAAGAGAATACAGAGCACACATTAAATACGGACTACAGTTATAATTTCTCATGACCTTGGACATAATTCTTTGATTACAAATTTCGTTTTCCTGACAGTCAGCTTCGAAACAATATTACTGTCGAATCAGTTGCCTCAAAGTTCACTGAGGGGCGCAGAAAGCAACACTGCTGAGATACCAACAGTCACTGCAGACCAGAGTTTCCCAAACTGCGGTCCGCGGACCCCCGGGGGCCCGCGAGTCCATGCCAGATAGTCCGCGGGTCCAGCTAAAACGTTAAATATAATTGAGATTGAAGAAGGAGTAACGATCAAAAATAAAGCATATTTATGAGGAAGAAAAAAGTTCCTCCTTAATTACATGCAGTGCGCAGCAGCCCCCCTCCCCCCATCGGAACTCTCGGAAGTATAAGCACACTACACATTACATGAAATTCACCGCCAGGTCAGTCCTTTCCAGCTGAGGACTGCAGTTTCGTGCTTATTAGCACACATCGACCCGGCATAGGAAGGGAATGAGCTGGTGGTGGAAAACCTCTTAAGGACCTTTAAACTTCAAAATTTTCGACTTTTTGGAAAAAATATATGTTATGCACAGTTTAAATCTGAACAATTTGATACCTTATTTATTACTATACGCCAAAAACTTTTCGAGTTATTGTAAAAATGCTTAAACTTTCCCCATAGAGATTTATGTTAACAGTAGTTGTTTAAGCCTCTTTTTCTCAGGTGCCGGTTTCTTCGGTTTTCTCGTTTTGCGCGCATGATATCTCAGAAAGTTTGTTATATAAGTCCGTAAAACTTTTAATGTATGTTTATCTGGTTTATATTTATGACCTGAACCTAAATTTATTTATTTTTTTAAATTATTTATTTTTTTGAAATTTGGTAAGTGAATATCGAAAATTTCCAAAATTTTGGGTAAAAAAATATTTATTTTTAAATAGTAACTTTAATTTTTTAGTTGAAATTTAGGTTCAGATCGTTAAGATGTATCAGACAAACATGCATGAAAAGTTTTACGGAAATATATAAAAACTTTCTGAAATATCATGCGCGCAAAACGGGAAAACCGAAGAAACCGGCACCTGAGAAAAAGAGACTTAAACAGCTGCTGTTAACATAAATCTCTACGGCGAAAGTTTACGCATTTTTACAATAACTCGAAAAGTTTTTGGCGTATGGTAATAAATAAGGTATCAAATTGTTCAGAATAAAATTATGCATAACATATATTTTTTCCAGAAAATAGAAAATTCTGAAGATTAAAGGTCCTTAGACCCCTTAAGGAAGCCTAGAGTGCCAAACAAACTGGTCGCTAATATAGAATCATCGCAGACCAGACGAGTGACCGGAGCAATGGTTCGGTTCAACTCGAAGAATGAAGGCAAGGCATGGTATATTCAGTAAATTACCGGCCATTAGCAAGCTTTAACCCATGCTAAAGGCGGTAATTTACTGAATATACTACACATTAATAAAAAGATACAGAACAATGAATAAATAAATTTAAAAAAAAATAAATCGACGAAATATTTTAGAAATTTTTTTATAAAACTGCGTCAAATCATTTTCTGCAGGGGGGGGGGGAGGTCCGGGAAGTTTGTCATATTTCCGGAGGGAGTCTGCAGAGGTCTGAAGTTTGGGGATCTCTGCTGTAGACCGAACTTGTTGAGCAATCACATTGCTTATTGTTCTCATTTGTCGGTTTTGATGTTACTATGATTTTATTTCCCCCCCCCTCGCCTCCCTCTGCAGCACCACCGTCGACCGGTCGCCTCACGATGCTGCTCCTCTAGCGAAAACAGTTTCCAGGTTGCATTTATATCCTACACACACAGGGACATGCACACCTACACACACGCATACATACACATACACACCTACACACACCCACTCATGCCTGCACACAGACACAAACACACACGCCTACATACACACACATTCGTGATTGCGAAAAACATAATTTGAATTCCAGATGCCAAAATTCAAATTGATTTTTAATTTTACGAAACCTTTCTTTGATTCTTGGGATGTTTTCGTTGCATCAGAGAAAAATTAGTGTAGAGCTATCATTTACATGACGTCCAGCACCGCGAATGATAGATGATGATTATCCTTTTAAAGATTGAATTTCCATCAAAAATTTTTAGTCTAGCAGCATCACGTGAAGTCCAACACTTTAACAAGCTACTGATCACCACGTAACATAACTAGCTACTGATCCCCACGTAACATAACAAGCTACTGATCCCCACGTAACATAACAAGCTACTGGTCACCACGTAACATAACAAGCTACTGGTCACCACGTAACAGAACAAGCTACTGGTCACCACGTAACATAACAAGCTACTGGTCACCACGTAACATAACAAGCTACTGATCCCCACGTAACATAACAAGCTACTGATCCCCACGTAACATAACAAGCTACTGGTCACCACGTAACATAACAAGCTACTGGTCACCACGTAACATAACAAGCTAATGATCCCCACGCAACATAACAAGCTACTGATCCCCACGTAATATAACAAGCTACTGATCCCCACGTAACATAAGAAGCTACTGGTCCCCACGTAACAGAACAAGCTACTGGTCACCACGTAACATAACAAGCTACTGGTCACCACGTAACATAACAAGCTACTGATCCCCACGTAACATAAGAAGCTACTGGTCCCCACGTAACAGAACAAGCTACTGATCCCCACGTAACATAACAAGCTACTGGTCACCACGTAACATAACAAGCTACTGATCCCCACGTAATATAACAAGCTACTGATCCCCACGTAACATAAGAAGCTACTGGTCCCCACGTAACAGAACAAGCTACTGGTCACCACGTAACATAACAAGCTACTGGTCACCACGTAACATAACAAGCTACTGGTCCCCACGTAACATAAGAAGCTACTGGTCCCCACGTAACAGAACAAGCTACTGATCCCCACGTAACATAACAAGCTACTGATCCCCACGTAACATAACAAGCTACTGGTCACCACGTAACATAACAAGCTACTGATCCCCACGTAATATAACAAGCTACTGGTCACCACGTAACATAACAAGCTACTGATCCCCACGTAACATAACAAGCTACTGATCCCCACGTAACATAACAAGCTACTGGTCACCACGTAACATAACAAGCTACTGGTCACCACGTAACATAACAAGCTAATGATCCCCACGCAACATAACAAGCTACTGATCCCCACGTAACATAACAAGCTACTGATCCCCACGTAACATAACAAGCTACTGATCCCCACGTAACATAACAAGCTACTGGTCACCACGTAACATAACAAGCTACTGATCCCCACGCAACATAACAAGCTACTGATCCCCACGTAATATAACAAGCTACTGATCCCCACGTAACATAAGAAGCTACTGGTCCCCACGTAACAGAACAAGCTACTGGTCACCACGTAACAGAACAAGCTACTGATCCCCACGTAACATAACAAGCTACTGATCCCCACGTAACATAACAAGCTACTGGTCACCACGTAACATAACAAGCTACTGATCCCCACGTAATATAACAAGCTACTGGTCACCACGTAACATAACAAGCTACTGATCCCCACGTAACATAACAAGCTACTGATCCCCACGTAACATAACAAGCTACTGGTCACCACGTAACATAACAAGCTACTGGTCACCACGTAACATAACAAGCTAATGATCCCCACGCAACATAACAAGCTACTGATCCCCACGTAACATAACAAGCTACTGATCCCCACGTAACATAACAAGCTACTGGTCACCACGTAACAGAACAAGCTACTGGTCACCACGTAACATAACAAGCTACTGATCCCCACGTAACATAACAAGCTACTGGTCACCACGTAACATAACAAGCTACTGATCCCCACGCAACATAACAAGCTACTGATCCCCACGTAATATAACAAGCTACTGATCCCCACGTAACATAAGAAGCTACTGGTCCCCACGTAACAGAACAAGCTACTGGTCACCACGTAACATAACAAGCTACTGGTCACCACGTAACATAACAAGCTACTGATCCCCACGTAACATAACAAGCTACTGGTCACCACGTAACATAACAAGCTACTGATCCCCACGTAATATAACAAGCTACTGGTCACCACGTAACATAACAAGCTACTGATCCCCACGTAACATAAGAAGCTACTGGTCCCCACGTAACAGAACAAGCTACTGGTCACCACGTAACATAACAAGCTACTGGTCACCACGTAACATAACAAGCTACTGATCCCCACGTAACATAAGAAGCTACTGGTCCCCACGTAACAGAACAAGCTACTGATCCCCACGTAACATAACAAGCTACTGGTCACCACGTAACATAACAAGCTAATGATCCCCACGCAACATAACAAGCTACTGATCCCCACGTAATATAACAAGCTACTGATCCCCACGTAACATAAGAAGCTACTGGTCCCCACGTAACAGAACAAGCTACTGGTCACCACGTAACAGAACAAGCTACTGATCCCCACGTAACATAACAAGCTACTGATCTGATCCCCACGTAACATAACAAGCTACTGGTCACCACGTAACATAACAAGCTACTGGTCACCACGTAACATAACAAGCTAATGATCCCCACGCAACATAACAAGCTACTGATCCCCACGTAACATAACAAGCTACTGATCCCCACGTAACATAACAAGCTACTGATCCCCACGTAACATAACAAGCTACTGGTCACCACGTAACATAACAAGCTACTGATCCCCACGCAACATAACAAGCTACTGATCCCCACGTAATATAACAAGCTACTGATCCCCACGTAACATAACAAGCTACTGGTCACCACGTAACATAACAAGCTACTGATCCCCACGTAATATAACAAGCTACTGGTCACCACGTAACATAACAAGCTACTGATCCCCACGTAACATAACAAGCTACTGATCCCCACGTAACATAACAAGCTACTGGTCACCACGTAACATAACAAGCTACTGGTCACCACGTAACATAACAAGCTAATGATCCCCACGCAACATAACAAGCTACTGATCCCCACGTAACATAACAAGCTACTGATCCCCACGTAACATAACAAGCTACTGATCCCCACGTAACATAACAAGCTACTGGTCACCACGTAACATAACAAGCTACTGATCCCCACGCAACATAACAAGCTACTGATCCCCACGTAATATAACAAGCTACTGATCCCCACGTAACATAACAAGCTACTGGTCACCACGTAACATAACAAGCTACTGATCCCCACGTAACATAAGAAGCTACTGGTCCCCACGTAACAGAACAAGCTACTGATCCCCACGTAACATAACAAGCTACTGGTCACCACGTAACATAACAAGCTACTGATCCCCACGTAATATAACAAGCTACTGGTCACCACGTAACATAACAAGCTACTGATCCCCACGTAACATAAGAAGCTACTGGTCCCCACGTAACAGAACAAGCTACTGGTCACCACGTAACATAACAAGCTACTGGTCACCACGTAACATAACAAGCTACTGATCCCCACGTAACATAAGAAGCTACTGGTCCCCACGTAACAGAACAAGCTACTGATCCCCACGTAACATAACAAGCTACTGGTCACCACGTAACATAACAAGCTAATGATCCCCACGCAACATAACAAGCTACTGATCCCCACGTAATATAACAAGCTACTGATCCCCACGTAACATAAGAAGCTACTGGTCCCCACGTAACAGAACAAGCTACTGGTCACCACGTAACAGAACAAGCTACTGATCCCCACGTAACATAACAAGCTACTGATCCCCACGTAACATAACAAGCTACTGGTCACCACGTAACATAACAAGCTACTGATCCCCACGTAATATAACAAGCTACTGGTCACCACGTAACATAACAAGCTACTGATCCCCACGTAACATAACAAGCTACTGATCCCCACGTAACATAACAAGCTACTGGTCACCACGTAACATAACAAGCTACTGGTCACCACGTAACATAACAAGCTAATGATCCCCACGCAACATAACAAGCTACTGATCCCCACGTAACATAACAAGCTAATGATCCCCACGCAACATAACAAGCTACTGGTCACCACGTAACATAACAAGCTACTGGTCACCACGTAACATAACAAGCTAATGATCCCCACGCAACATAACAAGCTACTGATCCCCACGTAACATAACAAGCTACTGATCCCCACGTAACATAACAAGCTACTGATCCCCACGTAACATAACAAGCTACTGGTCACCACGTAACATAACAAGCTAATGATCCCCACGCAACATAACAAGCTACTGATCCCCACGTAATATAACAAGCTACTGATCCCCACGTAACATAAGAAGCTACTGGTCCCCACGTAACAGAACAAGCTACTGGTCACCACGTAACAGAACAAGCTACTGATCCCCACGTAACATAACAAGCTACTGATCCCCACGTAACATAACAAGCTACTGGTCACCACGTAACATAACAAGCTACTGATCCCCACGTAATATAACAAGCTACTGGTCACCACGTAACATAACAAGCTACTGATCCCCACGTAACATAACAAGCTACTGATCCCCACGTAACATAACAAGCTACTGGTCACCACGTAACATAACAAGCTACTGGTCACCACGTAACATAACAAGCTAATGATCCCCACGCAACATAACAAGCTACTGATCCCCACGTAACATAACAAGCTACTGATCCCCACGTAACATAACAAGCTACTGATCCCCACGTAACATAACAAGCTACTGGTCACCACGTAACAGAACAAGCTACTGGTCACCACGTAACAGAACAAGCTACTGATCCCCACGTAACATAACAAGCTACTGATCCCCACGTAATATAACAAGCTACTGATCCCCACGTAACATAACAAGCTACTGATCCCCACGTAACATAACAAGCTACTGGTCACCACGTAACAGAACAAGCTACTGGTCACCACGTAACAGAACAAGCTACTGATCCCCACGTAACATAACAAGCTACTGATCCCCACGTAATATAACAAGCTACTGGTCACCACGTAACATAACAAGCTACTGATCCCCACGTAACATAACAAGCTACTGATCCCCACGTAACATAACAAGCTACTGGTCACCACGTAACATAACAAGCTAATGATCCCCACGCAACATAACAAGCTACTGATCCCCACGTAACATAACAAACTACTGATCCCCACGTAACATAACAAGCTACTGATCCCCACGTAACATAACAAGCTACTGGTCACCACGTAACAGAACAAGCTACTGGTCACCACGTAACATAACAAGCTACTGATCCCCACGTAATATAACAAGCTACTGATCCCCACGTAACATAACAAGCTACTGATCCCCACGTAACATAACAAGCTACTGGTCACCACGTAACAGAACAAGCTACTGGTCACCACGTAACAGAACAAGCTACTGATCCCCACGTAACATAACAAGCTACTGATCCCCACGTAATATAACAAGCTACTGGTCACCACGTAACATAACAAGCTACTGATCCCCACGTAACATAACAAGCTACTGATCCCCACGTAACATAACAAGCTACTGGTCACCACGTAACATAACAAGCTAATGATCCCCACGCAACATAACAAGCTACTGATCCCCACGTAACATAACAAGCTACTGATCCCCACGTAACATAACAAGCTACTGATCCCCACGTAACATAACAAGCTACTGGTCACCACGTAACAGAACAAGCTACTGGTCACCACGTAACATAACAAGCTACTGATCCCCACGTAATATAACAAGCTACTGGTCACCACGTAACATAACAAGCTACTGATCCCCACGTAACATAACAAGCTACTGATCCCCACGTAACATAACAAGCTACTGGTCACCACGTAACATAACAAGCTACTGGTCACCACGTAACATAACAAGCTAATGATCCCCACGCAACATAACAAGCTACTGATCCCCACGTAACATAACAAGCTACTGATCCCCACGTAACATAACAAGCTACTGATCCCCACGCAACATAACAAGCTACTGATCCCCACGTAATATAACAAGCTACTGATCCCCACGTAACATAAGAAGCTACTGGTCCCCACGTAACAGAACAAGCTACTGGTCACCACGTAACATAACAAGCTACTGGTCACCACGTAACATAACAAGCTACTGATCCCCACGTAACATAAGAAGCTACTGGTCCCCACGTAACAGAACAAGCTACTGATCCCCACGTAACATAACAAGCTACTGGTCACCACGTAACATAACAAGCTACTGATCCCCACGTAATATAACAAGCTACTGGTCACCACGTAACATAACAAGCTACTGATCCCCACGTAACATAAGAAGCTACTGGTCCCCACGTAACAGAACAAGCTACTGGTCACCACGTAACATAACAAGCTACTGGTCACCACGTAACATAACAAGCTACTGATCCCCACGTAACATAAGAAGCTACTGGTCCCCACGTAACAGAACAAGCTACTGATCCCCACGTAACATAACAAGCTACTGGTCACCACGTAACATAACAAGCTAATGATCCCCACGCAACATAACAAGCTACTGATCCCCACGTAATATAACAAGCTACTGATCCCCACGTAACATAAGAAGCTACTGGTCCCCACGTAACAGAACAAGCTACTGGTCACCACGTAACAGAACAAGCTACTGATCCCCACGTAACATAACAAGCTACTGATCCCCACGTAACATAACAAGCTACTGGTCACCACGTAACATAACAAGCTACTGATCCCCACGTAATATAACAAGCTACTGGTCACCACGTAACATAACAAGCTACTGATCCCCACGTAACATAACAAGCTACTGATCCCCACGTAACATAACAAGCTACTGGTCACCACGTAACATAACAAGCTACTGGTCACCACGTAACATAACAAGCTAATGATCCCCACGCAACATAACAAGCTACTGATCCCCACGTAACATAACAAGCTACTGATCCCCACGTAACATAACAAGCTACTGATCCCCACGTAACATAACAAGCTACTGGTCACCACGTAACATAACAAGCTACTGATCCCCACGCAACATAACAAGCTACTGATCCCCACGTAACATAACAAGCTACTGATCCCCACGTAACATAACAAGCTAATGATCCCCACGCAACATAACACGCTACTGATCCCCACGTAACATAACAAGCTACTGATCCCCACGTAACATAACAAGCTACTGATCCCCACGTAACATAACAAGCTACTGGTCACCACGTAACATAACAAGCTACTGATCCCCACGCAACATAACAAGCTACTGGTCACCACGTAACATAACAAGCTAATGATCCCCACGCAACATAACAAGCTACTGATCCCCACGTAACATAACAAGCTACTGATCCCCACGTAACATAACAAGCTACTGATCCCCACGTAATATAACAAGCTACTGGTCACCACGTAACATAACAAGCTACTGGTCACCACGTAACATAACAAGCTACTGGTCACCACGTAACATAACAAGCTAATGATCCCCACGCAACATAACAAGCTACTGATCCCCACGTAACATAACAAGCTACTGATCCCCACGTAACATAACAAGCTACTGATCCCCACGTAACATAACAAGCTACTGGTCACCACGTAACATAACAAGCTACTGATCCCCACGTAACATAAGAAGCTACTGGTCCCCACGTAACAGAACAAGCTACTGATCCCCACGTAACATAACAAGCTACTGGTCACCACGTAACATAACAAGCTACTGATCCCCACGTAATATAACAAGCTACTGGTCACCACGTAACATAAGAAGCTACTGGTCCCCACGTAACAGAACAAGCTACTGATCCCCACGTAACATAACAAGCTACTGGTCACCACGTAACATAACAAGCTACTGGTCACCACGTAACATAACAAGCTAATGATCCCCACGTAACATAACAAGCTACTGGTCACCACGTAACATAACAAGCTACTGATCCCCACGTAACATAACAAGCTACTGATCCCCACGTAACATAACAAGCTACTGGTCACCACGTAACATAACAAGCTACTGGTCACCACGTAACATAACAAGCTAATGATCCCCACGCAACATAACAAGCTACTGATCCCCACGTAATATAACA
The DNA here is from genome assembly GCF_026930045.1 of Uloborus diversus. Lineage (NCBI taxonomy): Eukaryota > Metazoa > Arthropoda > Arachnida > Araneae > Uloboridae > Uloborus > Uloborus diversus. The sequence goes on along the minus strand of NW_026557876.1, from coordinate 5,345,958 downwards.
AGCTACTGATCCCCACGTAACATAAGAAGCTACTGGTCCCCACGTAACAGAACAAGCTACTGGTCACCACGTAACATAACAAGCTACTGGTCACCACGTAACATAACAAGCTACTGATCCCCACGTAACATAAGAAGCTACTGGTCCCCACGTAACAGAACAAGCTACTGATCCCCACGTAACATAACAAGCTACTGGTCACCACGTAACATAACAAGCTACTGATCCCCACGTAATATAACAAGCTACTGATCCCCACGTAACATAAGAAGCTACTGGTCCCCACGTAACAGAACAAGCTACTGGTCACCACGTAACATAACAAGCTACTGGTCACCACGTAACATAACAAGCTACTGATCCCCACGTAACATAAGAAGCTACTGGTCCCCACGTAACAGAACAAGCTACTGATCCCCACGTAACATAACAAGCTACTGATCCCCACGTAACATAACAAGCTACTGGTCACCACGTAACATAACAAGCTAATGATCCCCACGCAACATAACAAGCTACTGATCCCCACGTAATATAACTAGCTACTGGTCACCACGTAACATAACAAGCTACTGATCCCCACGTAACATAAGAAGCTACTGGTCCCCACGTAACAGAACAAGCTACTGATCCCCACGTAACATAACAAGCTACTGGTCACCACTTAACATAACAAGCTAATGATCCCCACGCAACATAACAAGCTACTGATCCCCACGTAATATAACAAGCTACTGATCCCCACGTAACATAAGAAGCTACTGGTCCCCACGTAACAGAACAAGCTAATGATCCCCACGCAACATAACAAGCTACTGATCCCCACGTAATATAACAAGCTACTGATCCCCACGTAACATAAGAAGCTACTGGTCCCCACGTAACAGAACAAGCTACTGATCCCCACGTAACATAACAAGCTACTGGTCACCACGTAACATAACAAGCTAATGATCCCCACGCAACATAACAAGCTACTGGTCACCACGTAACATAACAAGCTACTGGTCACCACGTAACATAACAAGCTACTGATCCCCACGTAACATAAGAAGCTACTGGTCCCCACGTAACAGAACAAGCTACTGATCCCCACGTAACATAACAAGCTACTGATCCCCACGTAACATAACAAGCTACTGGTCACCACGTAACATAACAAGCTACTGATCCCCACGTAATATAACAAGCTACTGGTCACCACGTAACATAACAAGCTACTGATCCCCACGTAACATAACAAGCTACTGATCCCCACGTAACATAACAAGCTACTGGTCACCACGTAACATAACAAGCTACTGGTCACCACGTAACATAACAAGCTAATGATCCCCACGCAACATAACAAGCTACTGATCCCCACGTAACATAACAAGCTACTGATCCCCACGTAACATAACAAGCTACTGATCCCCACGTAACATAACAAGCTACTGGTCACCACGTAACATAACAAGCTACTGGTCACCACGTAACATAACAAGCTACTGGTCACCACGTAACATAACAAGCTAATGATCCCCACGCAACATAACAAGCTACTGATCCCCACGTAACATAACAAGCTACTGATCCCCACGTAACATAACAAGCTACTGATCCCCACGTAACATAACAAGCTACAAGCTACTGGTCACCACGTAACATAACAAGCTACTGGTCACCACGTAACATAACAAGCTAATGATCCCCACGCAACATAACAAGCTACTGATCCCCACGTAATATAACAAGCTACTGATCCCCACGTAACATAAGAAGCTACTGGTCCCCACGTAACAGAACAAGCTACTGGTCACCACGTAACATAACAAGCTACTGGTCACCACGTAACATAACAAGCTACTGATCCCCACGTAACATAAGAAGCTACTGGTCCCCACGTAACAGAACAAGCTACTGATCCCCACGTAACATAACAAGCTACTGGTCACCACGTAACATAACAAGCTACTGATCCCCACGTAATATAACAAGCTACTGATCCCCACGTAACATAAGAAGCTACTGGTCCCCACGTAACAGAACAAGCTACTGGTCACCACGTAACATAACAAGCTACTGGTCACCACGTAACATAACAAGCTACTGATCCCCACGTAACATAAGAAGCTACTGATCCCCACGTAATATAACAAGCTACTGGTCCCCACGTAACAGAACAAGCTACTGATCCCCACGTAACATAACAAGCTACTGATCCCCACGTAACATAACAAGCTACTGGTCACCACGTAACATAACAAGCTAATGATCAACATAACCACGATCCCCACGTAACATAACAAGCTACTGATCCCCACCACGTAATCCCCATAACATAACAAGCTACTGGTCACCACGTAACATAACAAGCTAGCTAATGATCCCCACGCAACATAACAACATAACGTAACATAACAAGCTACTGATCCCCACGTAACATAACAAGCTACTGATCCCCACGTAACATAACAAGCTACTGGTCACCACGTAACATAACAAGCTAATGATCCCCACGCAACATAACAAGCTACTGATCCCCACGTAATATAACAAGCTACTGATCCCCACGTAACATAAGAAGCTACTGGTCCCCACGTAACAGAACAAGCTAATGATCCCCACGCAACATAACAAGCTACTGATCCCCACGTAATATAACAAGCTACTGATCCCCACGTAACATAAGAAGCTACTGGTCCCCACGTAACAGAACAAGCTACTGATCCCCACGTAACATAACAAGCTACTGGTCGTAACCACGTAACATAACAAGCTAACAAGCTACTGATCGTAACATAACCACGTCACCACGTAACATAACAAGCTACTCCCCACGTAATATAACAAGCTACTGATCCCCACGTAACTGGTCCCCATAACAAGCTACTGGTCACCACGTAACATAACAAGCTACTGATCCCCACGTAACATAAGAAGCTACTGGTCCCCACGTAACAGAACAAGCTACTGATCCCCACGTAACATAACAAGCTACTGATCCCCACGTAACATAACAAGCTACTGGTCACCACGTAACATAACAAGCTACTGATCCCCACGTAATATAACAAGCTACTGGTCACCACGTAACATAACAAGCTACTGATCCCCACGTAACATAACAAGCTACTGATCCCCACGTAACATAACAAGCTACTGGTCACCACGTAACATAACAAGCTACTGGTCACCACGTAACATAACAAGCTAATGATCCCCACGCAACATAACAAGCTACTGATCCCCACGTAACATAACAAGCTACTGATCCCCACGTAACATAACAAGCTACTGATCCCCACGTAACATAACAAGCTACTGGTCACCACGTAACATAACAAGCTAATGATCCCCACGCAACATAACAAGCTACTGATCCCCACGTAATATAACAAGCTAATGATCCCCACGTAACATAAGAAGCTACTGATCCCCACGTAACAGAACAAGCTACTGATCCCCACGTAACATAACAAGCTACTGATCCCCACGTAATATAACAAGCTACTGATCCCCACGTAACATAAGAAGCTACTGGTCCCCACGTAACAGAACAAGCTACTGATCCCCACGTAACATAACAAGCTACTGGTCACCACGTAACATAACAAGCTAATGATCCCCACGCAACATAACAAGCTACTGGTCACCACGTAACATAACAAGCTACTGATCCCCACGTAACATAACAAGCTACTGGTCACCACGTAACATAACAAGCTACTGATCCCCACGTAATATAACAAGCTACTGATCCCCACGTAACATAAGAAGCTACTGGTCCCCACGTAACAGAACAAGCTACTGGTCACCACGTAACATAACAAGCTACTGGTCACCACGTAACATAACAAGCTA